>NW_012101798.1:1810676-1855538 GCF_000951045.1 Mandrillus leucophaeus
TCTGTGGTCTGACTCCAATGATAATAGTCATGATTATATTTATTTTATTATATGATGTGATACTATAATGGTAAATTACAGGAGACAAGGGCGACTAGGAGGATATTCAAATTAAATGGCTTTGTAAAAAAAAAAAAAAAAAAAAAAAAGGACCAATATTTAGGAAGACTTTCAGAGTGTTAAGGGGACTAATTTGCTTATCTTGTATCATAAACTGCCCTCTCTCTTTTAAAAAATTTTTTGTAGAACCCAAATAAATCTATTTGTAGAACACAAATAAATTCAATAAGGGTAACATCATTCTGTTTTCAAAATCTGTGCTTATAACATGTTAAAAGCCAACTCATACCTAATGAGCACTTAACAATGTGATAGAAAATATTCTGAACACTTATAATCCATACAACTACCCAATTAGATAGTTATTACTGGTTTTCTTTTCTATTTTACATATGAGGAAACTCTAGCACAAAGAGTGTAAGTGACTTATCCAAGATTACCTACATAGGACGTTTTGAGTGGCTCTCCCACCTGCACCATCTGATTCTAGAACCCACATACTTAAAGAAAACAATAGTGAGCGTGAGGAATATCACATCCATCATGTGTTCCTACCATGTAAGGAAGATAAAGAGATCTAAGAAATCAAAAGTTTTCCTAGAACCTTACTCTCGAGTAGAGAAGTCATAAAAGAAGAAGAAAAAAAGAAAAAAAGGCAAGTCAGAGTTTTAACTCTTCATACTTCAAACTAGGGCTTGGTTTTCATAAGCTACTACAGTTGTGGGATTTATTTTATTTTTTGTAAGATCTAATGAAGGAAGTGAATCTTTTGAAAGAGATTAAGATTTATATGGGTGAAAGGAAAAGGAGAGAATATTTCTAGTGACAAGATTACATTCACCTGCCTGAGTCCTTTGCTCCTGGAAAAGAGCAACTGTTAAGAAAATCCCCATCATTTTGTTTTCTGGGAAAGAACTTGCTTCAAATAATCATCCTCCCCTGTGTGAATTAGATAATAATCATAGATGTTCCCCTTCTTTACTTAAGACACAGTCAGACACAGACCCTCCAAATTTTCATTCTTTGATTCATAGATAATTATCTGAGATATTTTTTCTCTATTGACCAATCAGGACAAAATACTCCTTATTTGACAAACTTAAGTTTCTCCTCTTCTTCCAGGTTCACAAACTGTGACCCATCCTCAGCCTGAGCTCTGTAAGAGCACATCCCAAGAATCAGCTGATTGCAAGTAAAGATATTCCTCAACCAATTATCCTATCATAACACCCAGTCATCCCACTTCCCCTCACCAGGATTCTTAGAGTTTTGTTTACCTTTCCCTATAAAAGAAAACCCCTTTTGTCCACCACCTTTGAGATAACTTGCAGATCTTCTGGTCAGAGTATTCTCTCTATTGCAGTGGTCCCTCTCACCTTATTGTAATCATCCATTTCCCACTCTTGCAACAGTCTTCAAATAAACCCTCCTTATCTAAGTCTGGACTTGCTTTTATTTGATGCTAGGAAAATAACAATATTACAAAACACATACATTTGTACATACATACATATATACAGAGGAATAAAGGGTTTTGTTATTTATAGGATAGTGAAGAACTAGCCTAAGCAGAGCAAAACAGTATATTTTGCAGAATAGAGGGAAATATTGTGTGAACAGCCTGGAATAACCTGACTTTGATTCATTATTAAGCTGAATAATCATAACCAACAGCTGTAGTAAAGACACTGTCATCTCTAATGTATTGAGTGTTTACACTGTGCCAAGTGAATTATGTGCTTATGAAGAGTGGCAGAATATGCTACCCCAAAATATGCCACTTTGACATAAGGATTAATTCAAGCTAATAGCACTTGAAAAACACCAGATGCAAGAAGAACATGCTAATTTCCCCTTTTCTTCCTGAAAACAGGGAAAAAAACACTCCTGTGTGAATGATGTCCTCCCTGTATCAAGAGAAAAGAAACACTGTTCAATGGGGAGTCAGAGTCAAGATTATTATGTACAAACCTTAAAATAATTCTTATCATTATTTAGCCTCCTCATACAATTCAGTTACTTTTCCACCATAGCCTCTCTTTTTTCAACCTAATACAAAAGTGCATAGGTTTTGCAGTTTCTTTGGGTCTTCATTTCCTTATGAGTGTTCCCGTGTCAAGTAAAACTTATATGAAAAGTGCGTACTTTTCTTCTATTAATTTGTCTTATGTCAATTTGATTCTTGGGCCCAGCTAGGACACTAGAGGGTAAAGGTGAAGTTTTGCCTCTCCTACACTTACCTTCTTTAAACCTAACATGAGCCCTGTTAATTAGAGATCATTTACTATAGACTGAATTGTTTCTGCACCAAATCCAAATTTTGAAGCCCTAACTCCTAATGTGACTGTATTTGAAGATAGAGCCAATAAAGAGATGATAAAGATTAAGTGAGATCATAAGGGAAGGGCCTGTGACTGGTGTCCTTACAAGAAGAGGAAGAGATGACAGAGACCTCTCTCTCCTTCTGCATTCTTACAGTGGAAGTAAATGAGAGGACACAATGAGAGAAGTTGGCTGTGTGCAAGCCAGGCAAATAACTTTCACCAGAAACCACTCTGATGGCATCTTGATCTGGTACTTTTGACCTCCAGAACTGTGAGAAAATAAATTTCTGTTGTTTAAGCTACCCCTTCAGTGGCACTTTGTTGTGGCAGCCTGAGCTGACTAATACACTGGCATTATCCACATTTTTTAAAAGCAGAAATTGGAGCATAAAGAGTAAGTCCTTTAGCTGGTAAATACAGATCTGATATTCAAACTGTCTGATGGCAAACAAAGGCTGGTCTTTAAACCACTCTGCTGATCTCCTATCAATGAGTGGGAGCTACCAACGGTGCTAGTGAGATTTCACTGGAAGAGATCAAGCAAAAACTGACCAACAACTTAACAAGACATGTCAAGTCTCAGAAAGGTATATAGATAAGGTTAACCTAGAGTGCTTTAACTCCGGATTATTTGCTCCTATAACCCAGATCAGGGTGACTAGATATAGGACAGCGTGATGAGGATAGAAATACAGATACAGGGAGAAAAAATGCTGTATGTCAAAAACACTTGTAATTTTAAAGCAATGAAAGGAACTCACTGGAAAACATTCAATAATATTTTGGTGAAAAGTTACCATACTTATCCATGTTGTCTCACGCCACAGAATCAGTCATGCCTTTATTTTAATACAATTCCATAGCATTTTCAATACATACCTATTGGTTAATTCTTTCTACTAAGTTGGGTTCCATTTGCTTTTTTTCACATAATACTGTATTGCAGACAGTATTCCAGGGTATTATGTTCAAATCTACCAGGTATATTGATAGCTGTTTTCTCATATTGTATTTATTGTATTATGTGCTATAGTTTACTTAATCTGAGCACTATCATTGGGCTTTTAGACTATTTTAAATTTTTCTTTTTTATAACTTATAAAGAAAAATTCTAGCCTTTAAAAAACAAAGTGCCTTTGAAAAATGTATGCATAACTCCATGCATATGTTTGTGCAATTCTTATAAGATTTTCTTCTAAGATTCTGAGGTATTAACTTTCTAGGTTCAAGTGTTAGGCATATTTTAAATTGACATAGAAATTGCCAAATTACTGTTTAAAAAGGGATAAGCTTTGTTGCTCATTAACAAGAAATGAAGTGCCCATAATCCTTGGCAACAGTAAATTTAATCAACTCTTTACATTTTTATTTTCCCTCTGTCTGTAATAACAAAAATACGATTTGTAAGAACATGTAATTGAAATAACAAACCTGCTCTGTATTAGAACTACTTAATTGACCTTGTTTATATAAAGGTGTAGGGGCATGAAGTGAAAACTAAAAGTATCCTGAGCCTAGTCTCAGAATTAATCCCTGCTAATGGTTTTTACACTCCTTGTGTAATGATTAGTGTTCTGCTTTTTTTATTTACAATATCCTGGATATCCCCTAGTATTATTAGCACACTATTTTAAAAAGTTAAGGAGTATTTAACTGAATATATTTATAATATTGCATTCAACCAGCTTCATACTGGTAAATATTAAAGTGTTTGCTATTTTTATAAAACCATAGTAAACACTCTTGTATATAACATCTTTTTTGAGTATACCTAGAAGAATGAGAGATTTTAAATGAGTGAAAAAAACTGACTCAGTGATTATAAACATAGTTTTGCATAAAAAGGTGCAACAATTAGACCACATAAATCTGATGTTAGAGAATAATTAAAAGGAAAGAGATGGAAAACTTTGGTGCATGGTACCTTCAAACCAGCATTTAGTTTGGTAAATGGTAATATGCTAAAAAATGTATAATCATAATTTTTCATGAAACCAAGATTTTAATGTAACAAAAATTTTTGCTCCATGTTAAGAACGATGTTAATCAAACTCATGAAGGAAAAAAATGTGCTTATGTAGAAATTCATATTGGAAGATATGACAGCCACTCAGAGCGAAAAGCATTTTCCCATAGAGCATCCAAGAGATTGAGATACTGAGGGGTTTGCCCTGGATCACACGCATCCTTGGTGGTAAAGCAGATTAATTTTTTGGTGAAAAATTATGTGGTACAGCCTAATTTTGTTATATGTATAGCTTGCTGAGCAGTCACGTCAAGGCTTTAAGGTATCCATCACCTGAATAATACACATTGTACCCAGTAATTTGTTATCATCCATCCTCTTCCACTCTAGTCTCCATTCCTCTTGCTAGTCTCCATTTTTTACTATTATCATTCCACTCTCTAAATTTGAATCCAGGCTGATCAATCCCAGAATCTTCACTCTTTGGTACTGTACTATACTATGCTATACTATACTATACCGAAGAGGAAAGATTGCCAAAATCAAGGTAGACAATATTCTTAGAAAGCG
The DNA here is from genome assembly GCF_000951045.1 of Mandrillus leucophaeus. Lineage (NCBI taxonomy): Eukaryota > Metazoa > Chordata > Mammalia > Primates > Cercopithecidae > Mandrillus > Mandrillus leucophaeus. The sequence continues at coordinate 1,815,597 of NW_012101798.1, forward strand.
TGATGTTCTGTCTGAAAATGTTGCCAACACAAGAACACAAGCATTGGGGATAAGGCAGATGCCCAGGCGTGAGAAGCTAAAGGATCTTTTCTAGTCAGTCTTGTAGTAACGTGTTTCGAAGTGGAATTCTAGAGAACTGCACCTGCATATGGACGTCAAGGTACCTGTGAAAATATAAATGTTACATTATTGAATATAAGCAAGGCCTTGAAAGCACTATTCTGATCTGTAGAATCATTAGCATTATAAAATTTCAATAAATGTAAGAATAAAATATTGGAGGTAAAATTGCACAAGCAACATTGGTCATATTTCAGACACTAAATAGATATTTATTGAAATGTTGTTTTATTATTTTATAAGGTTGTACACATTTCATAACACACTATGCTAGAAGTAGCATTTTAAAACATTTTATTAATTCACAGGAAAATACAAAATTTCCAAGATTTTCACATTAAATAACAGTAAATAGAAACATGAAATTTATTTATCTCATAACAATTGCTAGACCATAAATGAATTAGAATCTTTAAATGTTGCCCTTGTTGAGAAAACTAAACCAGACTAAACAAAAATCACTGAATAATACATTTATTTATCTCAATATGTGTAAAGTCCTAAGCAATTAAAAAAGTATCCAACCACCAAGTTCTGAATTAATGTGCTTCCAGCTCTTCACTATATGTTAGACATGTATTTTATTTAATAGAGATTATAACACTTACTGACTTCAAGTTTGGCTGAGTTTCATTAATGGAGGAGAGAAGAAATACCATAACCTATTATTGTGTGTCTATTTCAATGGAAGAATGTACTTTACACCACTGAACAAATAGAAATATGACTTGGTGTTTATATATGTTTTGTAGTCAATTAGTGAAATAATCATCTCATTTTAATGAAATGTAATTTTGACCATCCAGTCCCACAAATGAGTTCATAGTATAATGTCAGACATTCTTGTTTTGCAAATAAATTTATCACACAATTCCTTTAAAGAAATGTGCTATCTAATGCATTTTAAACACTTTTTTCAGGCACATTAAAAAGTAAGCACAGTTGAATTCTGAGGCATTTGAAAGCAAATTATGGTATTAATATAATGGTCTTTATTATATATGTATATCAAACTGATTCTACAAACTGCCAGTCAAGAATAAGATTTTCACAAGCACGTAAAGGGAAATTTATAATTTCCAGAGGGAAAAAAAAAGTGAATACTTCCGCCTCCTGTGGAATAATCAGAAAGAAAGGAAGGTTTCTCCATGGGGTAATTCCAAATATTGTTCTGGATCCAGAAACTATACAATTTAATTACAAGAAATACGATATATTTTAGGTCAACCAAAGTTTGGTGAACTACTAAGAAGCATATATTGCATTTCACAGTGGTTAAGAACACAGATGTCAGTCTGTGTGAAGTGGGATCATATGTTTAATCAGCTGTGAGACTTCAGCAAATTCCTGAGAATTCAGTTCCTTCATAATTTTGCTTTAGTTTCCTCATCTGTAAAACATAGATTAATACTAATATTAATAAAAATTCCTTGGTAACATTAGAAGATTGTAGATTACCTCATGCAAATCACCTAGAATAGTGTCTAGAACATAGTAGGTGGTATGTAAAGATCAGCTGTTGATATGAGTGTTGTTGAACTATATAAAGAAAGATTTTTCTGTTTAACAAGCTCATCATCTAGCATGCGTTAGTCTAGCCTAGAGAGTACCCAGGAGAAGTATCATTGTGGTGTGTTAAGTATTAAAATTGAGTAGCTTCAAAGTGTCTCGTATCTTGTTTTACAGGTAGGACGCTAGACATCATCAAAGATATAATTTAATAGTTATAAACCTCCTGGTAAATACACTTGCCTGTGATAAGATATCTGTGTCAAGATTATTTGCCCTTTAGCATTTTCTTAGACTGAGATATAATTGAAATTTCCCTTTAAAAGTCTTTGGAGAGCTCCACATAGAAAAGCACTAGTAGAATGTATAGCATCAGCAGCTACCAATTGCTATACAGCAAATTTAAGAGCTAAGCACATCAGAGATTGATACAGTCTATTGCCTACAAATATTAAGACATTATGTAATTATTGATGCTACTCATCTATGGTTTTCTCTAGTCTAGAAAATACCAAATAATATTCAATGTTGGAGACAATACTTATGAAAAATAAACAATCTATATGATATTTTCTAATTTTTATTTTTAATGCCACAGCTGTGTCAAACATAGACTAATCATAAGGCTTGCCAAGCCTTTTAACTTTATAGGGAAGTTGGTTGGATATTTAGGAGTGGGCTGGCCCCTACATTAGTATAATTGTATAAGTGTCTCTGCAATTGCTTTTAAGCTTTTTCCCCCAGGAAAAACTGGAAAATATATTATTATTATTATTAATTAAAATTCATAACTGACAATGTATAGTATTATCCAGGATTCTTAGGAGACCACTTTAGCTATAGGGTAAATTTTTAAATCTCAGATTAAAAGTTGATAAATTAATAAAACACATGTGCTATGTGCTATTTTGGTCAAGTATTCTTTTTCTTTCTTTTTTTTTTTTTTTTAAGAGAGAGTCTTGCTCTGTTGTCCAGGCTGGAATGCAGTGGTGCAATCTCAGCTCACTGCAAACTCTGCCTTCTGGGTTCCAGTGATCCTCCAACCTCATCCTCCCAAGTAGCTAGGATTGATTACAGGCTCACCAACACACCCGGCTAATTTTTGTATTTTTAGTACAGAGGGGGTTTCACCATGTTGGCCAGGCTGGTCTTGAACTACTGACCTCAAGTGATCAGTCCACCTTGGCCTCTCAAAATGTTAGGATTAGAGGCATGAGCCACCATACCCAGTCAAGTATTCTCTTTCTAAATCCTAAACAATAAAACCATTAAAAAAAAAAAAAACCTCAATTATTTATGTTTTCCTTTAAGCTGTAGCATTCTTCCTCTGATAATACAACTGATTCAAACTCTGGTCATCACCCTCTTACAACAATCAAGACTGCCCCTAGAGATTTAAGATTTTTCAGTCCTTGAAGGAGGTCTGTGTGTACAATATAGAGCAAATATCTATATCCATGTACATCATGAAATTGCAATTAAAGCCAGAATTATGCCCTAGAAATCTAGTCAGCAAGGATCTAAGCCATATCTTTTGGCAAATATAAAACAGGTAACTTAAAACACATAATGAATCATGATACACAAGCTAGGAAATGACTCAAGAAGCACAAAGATGTGGGACCCTACACTGAAGAGGGAGTCTACATTAAAGAGGCCACACAAAATTTGACTGAAATTGTAAGAGATGCCTAATGAAGAGCAGGTTCACAGATTGCTGAGGAGTAACTATTCATGTACCTATAAAAGGAAGAGATAAACAGTAAATGAGAGAAAACTCTAGAAGAAAACTATATTCTCTGTTTACTTTTCCCCGGTCTATATGCAAATATCAACAAAGTGAAGAGTCTCTGTACTTTAGAATTCTTAGAGCTAGATTTGTTTCCTAATTAATAACAATGTGAAAACTTCTCAATTAAAAATTATATGGTACACAGAAATGGAGGCTCAAGAATTGCATTATCTTTATTCTGAGATGAACGTCATCTCACTATCATGCAGAGGGAGATGGCTCCAGGTGGCCTCAGAGACATCAGGTTTAGCAAGATTCCATGTCTCTCATAAGAGCTATGAAGAATCATAGTGTTTTCAAATGAAAACTCAATAATAAGTAAAATTAATTTTCCTCATGTGGGAAGCTGAAATTTTTCTGTTTCTTCTTTATGCAATCTAAAGCCAAATAAATCTAAATTCAGTAGGAGTTTGTGTGAGTGTGTATGTGTAATTACATAATTTTAGATCTAAAATGTGTTTTTTTGGTCTTTTCATGTTTTTCTAAATATCATGTCTAGATATATTTCTACAGACCCCAAATTCACAGTTAATTATACATAATTGTATACAATTCTCTATTCCTTTTTACTTAAAGGATGATAGACCAAAATGATAACATTCTTGAAAGTCAAGACAGTTATGTGTTCCTCCTTATTTGTTTAATTTTCTGAATACCATCTTTATTATTTATACATACATTACACTGATTGAGCACTAACTCAATTTGCCAGCTACTCTATAAAATGCTTTGGAAATGTGTCATTTACTTTTCGTGATAATTCTAAGAGTTCTGTACTATCATTACATCCAGTTTTCAAGCAGGAAAACTGAGATTAAGTAACTTGCTTAGGAACATGTCACATAGACAGTAATTGATGATAGGCAGTTGACATCAGAGGTCACATGCTTAACCAATATGAGATTCTGCACTCTTGAAACATAAAAGAAAGTCCTTGCTATGCAGGCTTCCTGTATTCTGGCACCTTGATGCCTGAATTCAAACAGATTCTTCAATTTATGTCCATTTTAATTCTCATAATGAGTCTATAAATTAGGTATTATTTTACCATATGATTATACAGATAGATAAATGAGGCTTAGAGAAGTTAAATAACTAATGTGAGTAAAAGAACATGGCTAGTAAGTGGAAAAGCCAGTGTTGACACGAATGTTTTGACTCTAAAGCCTATGCTCTTTGTAATATATTGCACCATCAGTCATTTCACTTTTATTAATCATTCAAACAATGTTGCATGATAGTCCTATTATCTACATTCTTATAAGCAATGGAACAGGTTAAGTGTTGCATCTGAGTTCACGTAGGTATTAAGTAGCAAACATGGGTTCTAGGCCAGTCTGTTTGACTCTGAAGTTCATTCCTTGTGATAATCCTTTGTTACTGAGACATTCTTTTGATCAAGCTACCCCTCATTTTCATATTTTTGTTTATTGATTTAACTTTTGCTATATGATCCTGTTTGCAGGTAAATGCATCTTAAACATAAACTTGACCATTTTATAGTAGTCATTTGTTTTCCTAATCCTGATTCAGGTGATACTTGAAAAACATAAATGACTTAGAAAGGCAATAGCCAAAAACAATGATATTACTGTATAATATTTATAAAATATATTTCACTGGAAATGAGTGTACACTATTTGGAATGTTTTAAGTGAGTCAAGATTTTATTTGAATAACATAAATATTGTATTTTATTTATTTAAATAATTCTTCATTCTACCAAGGAATTATTTAAGGAGTCTCTGGAGTGCTATTTCTTATATGTTAATAAATGATTTCTGGAATATATCTTCTTTCACAAATAAATTCAGTGACTATACAAGCTATTTTTAATTTAGAGATTGTATTATTCACGATATTAGCAGCAAACAGATGGCACACTCACATTAGGATCTTTTGAGGAAAACTTATTTGCAAACAACTAATTACAAAGCATGGGAAGGGTGTGGGAAAATCACAAGGACTAGAGCGTAAATCTGAAGCTGTCATTAGCCCTAGGCCTCAATGAATAAATGAACAGAGAGTTTGCTGGAATGAAGAAGGATTAAGAGTTGCACAGATTCAATACTATTTTTTATCCAACTACCAATAACATTCTTCACAGAATTAGCCCATCAATGACAGATTGTATAAAGAAAACATGGTTCATATATACTATGGATTACTACGTAACCATGAAAAAGAATAAGATCATCTCCTTGTGGGATCATGGATGGAGCTGCAGGCAATTATCTTTGGCAAAGTAATGCAGGAACAGAAAATCAAATATTGCATGTTCTCACTTTTAAGTGGGAGCTGAATGATGAGAACTCATGGACATAAATTGGTGAACAACAGACACTTAAGTTGGAGGGTGAAAGGGAGGAGAGAATTAGAAAAAAAAATAACTATTGGATTCTAGACTTAGTTCTTGGGTGACAAAATAATCCATACAACAAGCCCCTATGACACAAGTTTACCTACATAACAAACCTGTACATTTATCCTGAGCACATGAGCATTTACTAAGATGGTGCCATTTTGTTTAATCCATCTTCCTGGAAATCATGTTGCTGAATCCCAGTCCTGATCCCTACTTTTTTGCTTAAATACTGTTTTACAAAAGTGATCCCCTCACTGTTCTCTATGCACATATCTAGTGCGAAACTTAAGAAAGGGGTGAAGTTACTCCATAAAGGATATTAGTCCTGGTGTTCATGTTTGTGTATGTGGTAACTTACATATAAAGAAAAGGCACCTCTCTTAGCTTTATTCTGAGTGCCTCTTTGTTAGTTCTGTCTAGAGTCTATGCTCCTCACAAATAGCCCAGCATCACTGGGGCATCCATATTAATCAGCTACGATAGAATAACTGCTCAAATACGATTTTAGGGCAGGCAACTTTGTACCTGGGATCTGTTCATCTGTTTACATGGATTGGAATCTGAAATACTTCACCAAGTCTCTCAATGTCAGTTCCATTCCTTACCCTATTATATATGATTTAATTCATGCATTGAACTAAATGGTCATGTTATATAATGACCATAAATCTGGCAGTGATCGCTGTCTAGATCAGGGGAATCCACACAGACTCTGCTCCTCCTGCTCAAGCTCTGAGTGCTACCTCATACAAGAGTGTGTGCCCACACTGTGGACTTCAGCCATGCTTTTACTGAGAGGTCTCATGCAGCCACACCCTTCTTGTACTCCCTCCTCCAATTATTCCAATACGCTTTTCCCTTTTCTGTCTTCCCTTAGTCCCCTTCATCAATCATGTATCTATGTTAAACATATCTTTATTATTCTCTGTCCTCAATTGGTACTCAGCTTCACCTCATTTTTCATGTCCATAAACCACATTAAAATTTATTTTTTTTGGCTGCTTTCTCTTAAAAGAGTACCCAACAGAGATATGTTATTCAATAAATGTCAACTTATATTATTATTTTACTTCTACCCATTCCAGACCCTGGAAAGAACTAGCATCTAGGATTTTCTCTGAAGTTAATTGTCAGTGCTGTGTAGCCTGACTCAAGTATCTCCTCTCTCACCCAAACATAAGTGTTTTGGGGATGCAGGGAAACAGGGAGAAGTGGACCTAAAGCTTATCTTAAAACCTCCAATTATTTTAGACTCATATGGAACTATTTACTAGGATGTGGAGATACCATGTGTATTAGTTCATTCTCACTGCTATAAAGAACCTCCCAAGACTGGGTAATTTATAAAGGAAAGTTTAATTGACTCACAGTCTCACAGGGCTGGAAAGGCCTCAGGGAACTCACAATCATGGCAGAAGAGGAAGCAAACACCTCCTTCTTCACATGGTGGCAGGAAGGAGAAGTGCCAAGCAAAGGGGGAAAGCCCTTTATAAAACCACTAGATCTCATGAGAACTCACTCACTATCACAATAACAGCATGGGAGTAACTGTCCCCATGATTCAGTTACCTCCCACCGGGTACATCCCAGGACACACGGGGATTGGGAGAACTACAATTCAACATGAGATTTGGGTAGGGACACGGACAAACTATATCAACTTGCAAATTCCTACCATAGCTTCTTTGGTCTTGTTGTGCTCATATATGCCTTCCAACTTGATTTTCTGTTAATAAAACAGAAACTCCCACTTCTCAAACTCTTCCCTATCCACTCTACAACCTAATATTGTTTTTCATTCAACTTCTAAAAATGCTCAACTTATGTTGTCCTTTGTATGATTACCATTTCTGTGTATGCTTTTGTCTCCAATTTTAGCTCCCTTGAGGATCCCATCTATCTAATGGGATAAATGTACCAAAGCATGCTCGCGTGTGCACACACACACAAACACATACTCACGTTTGCACATCCATGAAATTAAAATTTTCCCTTGAGTCCAGAATAACTAGTCAGAATATAAAACCTTATAGTACATTAAATCAGAATGAATAAACAAAGCCCAAACTTACAACTGTATCATAATAAAACCTTGCGTGTTCAACACAATTTATCCCAGCATAGGGACTGTTCAATTAGACTTTCTGATGGTAAAATTTATTCTAAATAAAACCTCACCTGCATGCTGTGCCTTTTCTACATAAGAATTGGAGAAAACTATGCAGATCCTGCACCTGTTGAGTTATACAGAAAACCTACAGGAAACCAAGAGTGCAAACGTTTGCGATTAAATACAAAAGAATAGAATGAAACCTTAGGTGGCTATGGTTTCTGCTGTTATTTTAGCTCTCCATGCTCTTGTACATCACATATCATTAGCAGGCAAAAATCACATAATAACAAATTACTAGCCTTATGCTCAAAGTTCTTAGACAATGTGTATTATGGGAACATCTATGGCTATTCTGAGCATACAAAATGATTAAGCCAAACAGAAAGGTTATCACATTGCGTTTACGAATTTTGATAACTAGTGGCTGTGTAGTACGCATGTCTGTGACTCTGGAGAGCAGATTTAGGTTCAGCCTTGTGGCAGCTCCTGCAGGTGCTAATCAGGAGAGCTGCTGTGACGAAAACTGAAGTGGAAGTTGCAGCTGCCTGGAAGATGATTGTCATTAAAGCTGCCTGCCAGTGGCAATGCAGAATCCAGACTTGATTTTAGAAACAAAACATGACACTTGAAAGTACTTGGACACAGTGTTTATAATTTTCTAATGGTGGCATTGTGTCTTTTCATCATGAATGGAAATAAAATCTTTAAACAATTATTGGTATAAAAGTTACCCTATAACAAACTGACTAAATGTGAACATTTCCAAATTTTCTTCTAATTTATTTATAATATATATTTTGGCTTTGCCATTAAATATAGATGTGTTTAGCAATTAAAATTAATTAAAGCTGCTGAAACCCTGTCTTTACTAAAAATACAAAAATTAGCAGGGCTTGGTGGTGTGCGCCTATAGTCCCAGCTTCTTGGGAGGCTGAGGCGAGAATTGCTTGAACCCAGGAGGTGGAGGCTGCAGTGAGCCAAGATCACACCTCTGCACTCCAGCCTGGGCGACAGACAGAGTGAGACTCTGTCCCAAAAAAAAAAAAAAAAAAAAAAAGACAAATAAACAAAAATTAAAGCTCTGGACAGAACTAGAGGATAATTCCGAATTGTATAATGAAAGTGGGAATTACTTTTTTATTATTTTGCTTTATTACAGTATGGTCATGTGACTTTATCACAATGAAATTAATATAATTGATATAAAATTTGGCTCATTTAAGGACAAAGGTTAATCTTGAGTTAACATTGTGTGTGTGTGTGTATACACACTCAATACTCTGCATTTATCCTTTGTTTAGAAAAAATAGACCCAGATTTATGTAATTCTTTCTAGTATGACAACATATTTAGGGGAAAAATGACTTTCAGGAAACCTCTAATACCTATAAACCAGAATGTTTATGACTGCTAATGGATTTATTAAATAGTGTTATCTTAACTGTGTTATTATTAGTCTGTTGATTCTAGATGATAAACTATAAAATAATCTCTATGTAAGAACTTAAGTTTTATTAAGACAAATTTGGTGCTTAGAAAGTAGGTTGATAACATGAAGACATGTAGTAGTATTTTCCAAGGGAAATAAAGTGAAGATGAATCACTTAAGTGTTGTATTACAATATTGGTATTTGGCCTCAGATTAAAAGAAAAATCACCTCCTCTCCATTGCTATATATCAACAAATATATTATTTCTTTAGTCACATGCATATCCTATTTTATATTTTAAATAAGTGAATACATACTGAGAAATAATTAAGATATGTCTTAGTCCAAAACTATTTCATGCTATCTTGCCTACAAGCACTTTCCTACCTTGTTGGATATTCTTCCTATGCCTTTCAGGCTCCCCAATAGGGCTTCACAATTGTGCCACATCTTTGCCATATACTATGTACTTAATAAATATTAGTTTACTAAATGAATGTTTCTAGTTTCTACTGCTACAACTGAAAGGAATTCAACCTGTGATCCTTATCTGTCTGTGCTCCAGATAGCAGAAGGTTTGAATATTTGAAAGATTTCGAAGTAGCAGAAATTAAATATCTGAAAATTTATGATTGCTAACCAAAAAAAAAAAAAAAACAAAGATTGTTGTTAAGAGTACACATGTATCATAGTATTTTTAAAGATAATTGTAATAAAATGCCTCCTGTTTTAGTCATTAGGATCTAAAGTTGTCATGTTTTTGACCATCCAAAAGAAAAAATGAAATTAATCCACAAAATCCATGAAAGGAAAAAACCAAGGAAATAGGAAGAGGTTTGTAGAAACCTCTCATATTGCCACAAAATAGTGCCAAGTAAGGGCATTACTGTCTTAGACCATATTAATACTTTTACACATTTTTCAACAAGGAAATGTACTGGTGCCTATAATAAATTACTCTCCAGGTAATATAAGTCCTAGAGAAGGCATAAGTTTTGTAAAAAAGAAAGAAAGAATGTTACTGCTTGAGAATATGAGACTGCCAAAAAGCTATGGAACTTGCCTCTTTCTATGGATGAGTTTGCCACCTCTGCTTTCAGGTGCCAAATGATAAATTCTGAATGTTTTTGTATAATTTCAATGTATGTATATAATAAATGAATGTAAACACAGAGGTTGCTCAATTCAATCACTGTTTAAGTTCCTATAGAATGTTAGTCATTATATCAATTCTTCTACTTCAATCCGAGAATAATTCCTTTAGCTTAATGCTTAGTGCACGTCAACTGCCCCCTAATTAGTAGTTTATCTCCCAGTTCCAGGAACCCACTGCTGTCAAAAGCAGGGTTTCCTAATGCGGTATCCAGAGTGCCCTTGTCAACAGCACATTTACTTCAGTTTTTGTTACTTTTTCTCCCCTTCTTCATATGGGTTCAATCCAGGTCTATTATTATATAACCTGAAACATACTTATAAACTAAAGTTTTTGTAGTTTAAAAGTCATTATCCTCTCAGCTGAGACTAAGGGAGTGAGTAATGTGAGAATGTAAGATACTATAACGGGGTCAGTTCATGCATCATCTCTTAAAATATACCTGATATAGCTGCATTTTCTATACATGCCAAAGACTTGCTCTTTATGAAAATCCACACTTACAAATTGTTTCCTTAAACTCTATACAAGTTTCTGTTTGCATCTCTTCTTACATAAATTCATATAAGAAAGTGAGTAGACTTCTCACATGCAAGCTCAAATTACTTTTGGATGTATATTAAAAAAATCATTTCCTAACCTGAATGAATATGAGTGTCAATTTTGTGGACATTTTAATTAGGAATCATTTACTGGGAATAATTATAACAGGAGTCCATGAAATTTATAGATATAGATGCCCAAATTCCACCACCTTTGTAGATTCCTATGTAATCTTGAGAAGCATCAGAATATCTGTATAGCTTTTAATAATCCACAGGTGAGTATTTAAATTTCAAAATCTATTAGATTGAAAAATATTGCTTTAAGTGAGATCTCCTATGTGCACATTAATACATCCAAGTCTTCTTAGAACATATGGTGGAAAGAAACAGTAGTCACAAATAAATTGAAAAATTGAAATTTTATTGTCTATGTCCTGACCTGTTCTTTAAAAGAAAGTAAATCTCTCCCACACCTTTCTCCAAAAACACCTTGGTAGAAGTTTATTTGACTTATCTGGCAGCTCACTGAAAAGCTTTATTCTCAGGGCCTGTCTACGTTTGATCTAACAGAGGGGTTCCTCTGCATGAATAGCCCTATCCTCAAGACATTTGTCAAGAACAATTAGTGGCACTTGTTTGTCATCATAGCTGCTTGGGTAGCATTACCAATTGGAGATAGTAAGAGGCTGATCAAAAAATGTAAAGGAAAATAATGTGGAATAACATGTCCACAGGGGGCTTTCAAAGCTCCACCAAATTCCTGGTGTTATGGTTTGGCTCTGTGTTCCCACCTAAATCTCATATCAAACTGTAATCCCCACATGTCAGGAGACAGACCTGGTGGGAGGTGACTGGATCATGGGGACAGATTTTCTCCATGTTCTTCTCATGATCATGAGTGAATTCTCATGAGATCAGATGGTTTAAAAGTGTGGCATTTCCCCGCCACCACTTTCTCTATCTCCTGTCACCGTGCAAAGTACTCCCTGCTTCCCTTTTGCCTTCCACCATGATTGTATGTTTCCTGACTGTATGTTCCCCAGCCATAAGGAACTGCGAGTCAATTACATTTCTTTTCTTTATAAATTACCCAGTCTCAGGTAGTTCTTTACAGCAGTGTGAAAATAGACTAATACACCTGGGAATCTAAAAGCCACATACTTGTTCAAGGCCATGCACATACTAATGAAAGACATGAGAAGGTGCTTGTCCCTGCCACTTAGTTGACCTCGAGGGTCTGCACAAGCAAAAAGTGTACACTAAGTCAGAGTTGTCAACTGCCTTCCACAGCATTGAAGATGTGTTTCCAATATAAGCTCAGCACTCCTAAGCAATGTCTGGCAAATACATTAGTTCAAGGTATTGAAGGAAATCTCCTGTTCAATCATTAGCTGACCACTCACTGAAGCAAGCAGAGACTTGGCTAATAAATGTGACAAAAAATTCATAATCTACAGAACTTGTCCAGAAAAGTAACTAAGCAAGCAAACAGCAACAATAACAATCTCCAAGGTAAGAAGGGAGGTGATCTGATTTTCAGAGTTGAAACATCATATTATTTAAAATGTCCAGCTAAAAAAAACTATGAGATATGCAAAAGAACAAGATAATATGAGCCACAGACAGGAATAAAAGCAGCCAATAGATGCCACTTCCAAGAAAGCCTAGGTGTTGACCTTAGCGAATACTTTAAATTAATCATTTAAAATATATTCATGGAACCAAAGGAAACTGTATTTAAAGAACAAAAGGAAAATATGAGATAAATTTCTTACCAAATAGAAGATAGAAATAAAGAGACAAAAATTTAAAAAATGACTAAATAAAAATTCTGCAGTTGAAAGTACAATACCTGGGACTTAAAAATTCATTAGAGAGGATCAATGGCATATTTTAGCAAGCAGAAGAAAGAACTCACAATTTCAAAAATAGCTTAATTGAGATTATCCATTTTAAGGAAATGAAAAAATGGTATGCAGAAAGATAAACAGAGCTTTAGATATCTGTTCGACAACATAAATTACATTAATATATAATGAGAGATGTTAAAGAAAAGGAGAATGAATAAATATTTGAATACATAACAGCTAAAATCTCCTGAAATTTAATTAATCTGTACATCTAAAAAGATTAAAGAACTCCGAACTGCATAAATTTGGATATCCACATGTAAATATATCATAATCAAAGCTTTGAAAGGCGAGTACAAAGAGAGACCCTTGAAAGTAGCTTAAAAAATTATTCACATATATACTCAATAATATTGACATCAGAAACCACAGAGACCAGAAGTTAGTGGAAGTACATATTCAAAATGCTGAAAGAAGAGATTGTCAGCCCAAACATTCTATCTTCTGCAAAACTATTCTTCAAAAATCAAGGACAAATTAAGACATTCCAAAATAAAAAGAGAATGTGTCACTAGCAGATGAGCCCCAGGAGGAAGTTTTTACGCTCGAGAAAACTAAATATTAACTTGAATCCAAAAAATAAAAAGAAAAAGAAATTACACTGGTAAATCTAACTATATAGGTAAATAGACAGTATAAAAGTAGTTTTTATTAGCAATTGTTTTATTTTACTGTCTGATTTAAAGCACGATTGTGTAAAGCAATATTTTAAAAATATTGTTGATGGGCTCATAATGCATAGACATGTAATTTACATGAGAATAATTATACAAAGGAGGAGAAATAGAGCTGTATTGTAACAACTTTTAAAATATGTCATCCAAATTAATTCAGTAGTAATCTGATCTAGATTTTCAACTAATATGTAAATTGTAACTACCAGGATAATCACAAAGAAACTGACACAAAATCATGTAGTACGAGAAACACCTAAAGCATTAAGATACAAAATATAAACATGAGCAGTTTTAACAATTAGATCAGCAATAATTGATTTAAAAATCAACCATAAGAACAACACTGAAATAATCACTTTACTATGTTGGTGTTTACCTTTCGATATGGTTTGGCTCTGTGTCCCCACCCAAAATCTCATCTCAAATTGTAAATGTCATGTGTTGAGGGAGGGACAAGGTGGGGAGTGACTGGATTACGAGGGTGGTTCCCACCACGCTGTTCTCATGATAGTAAGTGTTTGACAGTTCCTTCTTCACACTCTCTCTCTTGTCTCCGCCATGTAAGATGGCCTGCTTCCCCTTCTGCCATGATTGTAAGGTTCCAGCCGCGCGGAACTTTAGTTCAATTAAACCTCTTATCTTGATAAATTACCCAGTCTCCGGTATTTCTTTATAGCAGTGTGAAAACGGACTAATAAAACTTTTTAGTCTTTTTTTTAAATGTTCATGTGTACTTGTACAAGCTTATTTATTTTAATTTAATATTTTTGGCCTCAGGTTGGTATTTGAAGTATCAGGTGGAAAATTTTTAGACATGTTTTCTGCATAAAGTGAATTCTGTACTTATACACATGGAAACTGGTATTTTATGTTACATGTAACTAAAGATGTATATTGGATTCATGGCATGTGCTCATGTATGTTAACATGTAAAATATTTTTAAATAATTGCTTATGATTTCATAATCAAGCAGTGAAAGTTAAAATTAAATTGCATCTATGTTTGCATATTTTTGTGATTTAAAGAGCTACCAGTAGTATACATGACATTACTTGTCATTTCCTTAAATAATTGAGGTTTTTTTTTGCGGGGGGTTCTTTTTTTTTTTATTGTTATTATTATACTTTAAGTTCTAGGGTACATGTGCATAACGCGCAGGTTTGTTACATATGTATACTTATGCCATGTTGGTGTGCTGCACCCATCAACTCGTCACCCATCAACTCGTCATTTACATCAAGTATAACTCCCAATGCCATCCCTCCCCCCTCCCCTCTCCCCATGATAGGCCCCAGTGTGTGATGTTCCCCTTCCCGAGTCCAAGTGATCTCATTGTTCAGTTCCCACCTATGAGTGAGAACATGCGGTGTTTGGTTTTCTGTTCTTGCGATAGTTTGCTGAGAATAATAATTGAGTTTTATTATCTAAAAACATTTTAAAGAAATTTTTAACCGCAAAGTCTTAAAAGCATATTAATAAGCAGATGTTGAAAAAATTAAATTAAAATTTAAAAATTTAAAATAAAATGTCCCATTGAAATGCTTTTGGTTTGTGGGCACATGCAAATTTGTTTGGAGAAGTTATTCTCTCAGCATTCCCTTCACATGGGGATTTATGTGATGTTTGTTTTCACTAAGGAGAAAAATGAAAAAGCGATTTCAGAACCTGATTTGATTGCTTTCAAAACAAACAAAGTGCTTTTTTTTTTTTTTTTTTTTTTTTCTGGTGGCTTTGGGATAATTGCTCTTCCCTTCAAATCTCTCTCTCTCTTTCTGCATGTATGTGTGTGTTTTTTTTCCTTTTCTATTTTCAAGGTAGGTTTAGTAGGTTATGGGAAAAAACTTGCTTAATTTACTTCTTCCTTTTGAGAGATATTTTCTTCTCTATATTTTCTTATCTTACTCTCTGAAGTCTCATTTTAGGCTTTTCAAGTTGAGGAGTTAATAATGCACATGCTGGATATTTTTCTGATATTTTTCAACTGTTAAACGGTCTTATCTAATAATCTGATTCCAGAAATGATATATCCTCATTGCAATTCTGCCTCTAAGAAAATTATATTATATCGAGAGCCATGCCACACAGTTACCTATTCATTATCAATCCCATTACCTATAAGATAGTGAAGGGGGAAAGCCCTTGTCAAATGAAAGCACTTTGGATTAAATTTTTTAAAAAGTTAAGGAATTTACGTAATTCATTTTAAGGATTTAAAAATATAACATACATACACTCATGCCCTCAATAATTGCTAACTTTAACATCTATGCTTATTCTTGAAATATATGTGTGTGTGTATATATATGTGTGTATATATGTATTGCAATCTGCATACTACAGATGCAGTAATTTAGAGAAATTAACCTACTTTCCCAATGTCATACCACTGAGATGTGGCAAACACTGGAAGTAAAGTATGGGTTCTAATTTCAAAGCCTATTATCCTAACCACTATTCCGTCTTGAGGATCTTCGGCTTTTACAATTGTCATCAGTTCTCTGTCTTTCACACACACAAGACACTGATTTACCACTCAACAACTCTAATCATACAATCGATAATAGAATATAATATAATTTCCATTACTTTCATTTATACCATTCAAGTCTTACAAAACTCACACATTCGGATATGCTTTAAAGTTTTTGCAGTTGGTACGAAAGCTACATTAAATACATATTAGACCTATGCCTTACAGAATAGCATAAGATTTGTAAGAAATAATTTTTTTGTTTTGTTTTGTTTTGTTTTGTTTTTGAGACGGAGTCGCGCTCTGTCGCCCAGGCTGGAGTGCAGTGACCGGATCTCGGCTCACTGCAAGCTCCGCCTCCCGGGGTCAGGCCATGCTCCTGTCTCAGCCTCCCGAGTAGCTGGGACTACAGGCGCCCGCCACCTCGCCCGGCTAGTTTATTTTTTTTTTTTTTTGTACTTTTTAGTAGAGACGGGGTTTCACCGTGTTCGCCAGGATGGTCTCGATCTCCTGACCTTGTGATCCGCCCATCTCCGCCTCCCAAAGTGCTGGGATTACAGGCTTGAGCCACCGCGCCCGGCCAGAAATAATTTTTTTTTTTTTAAAGAATGCTAATTAACTCTAGGTAGTTTTTAGTGCCTGTAAGGTGTAAAAACAAAGTACAACCATAGTAAAGCTAATAATTTGTAGTCGTGATTTTTATTCCACCTCTTTTAAGTTAGAGATCAAGTTATGTGCTGAATGAAATTTTAAAGATCATCTAGTCTATGTTACTGATAAGGAAACTATAGCTCAGAGGTATTACGTGACCTCTCCAAAGACACAGAGCCAGTTGGCAGCGGAGTTGGAATAATTTCAACATCTCCGATTGCCAGGTCAGTTTCTCTTCACTATTTATATGCACAGTTATACAGCTTCTCTGCAGGGTTTATATGAATTACCTTACTAATAATATTTTAAATAACAACTTCTAGTAAAAACAGGCACAATCCAAGTCTCTAAATACGTATAACATTTTATTAAAGGGTCAGATAATCCAGGGGCATTATTATAAGGCTGACTTAATACATAGTTAATGGAAAGGTTATATTAGTCTATAGTCTCTCTTTCTCCCTCTCTCTCTATATATAGTTAGATATATAAGATATAGCATATGCATATAAGTTATATATATACATATATAGAGAGAGAGAGAGAGAGAGAAAGAGAAAGAGTGTTTATGTGATGATCCTGCAAGTAAGTTTGCATTACTCATTTAGTTGTACTCCTAAAATCAGCACATACATTTCATGGTGTATATTCAGATGTTTTATTACTAAAATTATTTTTGGTCGCTTTCTTTACATTAATCTGTAATAAAGTTTTAAAGTCATGGTCAACAATGAGAAAACATTTACTTTCAAATGGAGTTTGATAAATGTAATTTTAGAAAACTGTGAGGTGATGAATGTGTTCATTAACTTGATTGTGGTGATTATTTCACAATGTATATATAAATCAAATCATCACATTGTACGTCATGTATATATGCAGTTTTATAAATTCTACTACAAGAAAATTGGTGAAAGGAGCACATACATGCTCAGACACATTACACTTTGTTTTGCTTGGCCATAAATTGGGTGTATAAAAATTTGCTACCATCCTAATATGTAATTACCCTTCCATGTTAGATTCCTAGTAGATACTCAGGTATTTCAGAGAAAATATCAAGAAAAAACACTGACCCTGCCTTGCAAACACCTATCATCAGATATTTGTTCCCTATGTATTCAAGGTTAGAACATTTTTAAATGTAAATAAATTATACATAAAGGTAGACATGATGATTAGCCACTTACTATAAGAGACCAAGAACTAATATTTCTATAACATTAATAACAAGTTATTCCTATGCATATTTTCTTCAAGAATTTTAAGTTACGTAGGCAGATGTCATTTATTTTCCCCATATTTTTGAATAAATGTAAAAGAATTGTCATTCATAAAGGATCATGATTACTTGTGATTAACTGGATAAACTAAAAATAACTTATGTATGTCAATTTTTTAAACTATAGAACAGGGACACAGTGTTCACTTTTTCTATTTCCAAGGGTTTCTACAAATACCAAGGTAAGGCAGGAGAAAAGCAATTGCATACTGTAAAGAATTTTTCTTCTTTGTCTTCTTTCCTATATATACAGCATGAGGTAATTACTGTAAAAAAAATTTTTTTTTTTTTTTTTACTTTCTGTAAAAAAATTGTATTTCATAAGTGTATGATATTATTGACTGTTTATGAGTAGGTTTTCAACCTGGTTTAGAATTTTCTCTAGGTTATAATTTATGTGGTGTTAATATTTTTGTCTCTCTCAATATTCATCCAGCAGGATTTAAAAAAAAAGTCTAGTTTTGTTTTCCAACTTGGATTTACTCAAGCTTAAGTTTGACATACTTTATTCTTCTTCTTGCTTCTCTTTAAGAGGAATCAAGAGAATTGTTGGATCTATCAGTGTTTTCAGGGAAGACATAACTAAATAACAACAGAACATTTATTTTTATACACACACACACACACACACACACACACACACATTTTTATGTTGGTCAGATAAACAACATCTCTTCTGTCAAGCCTAGGAAGTCTTAGCCCAAAAATAGAATGTTAAACAATATATACTGATGTTAAACGAATAATGGATACTTCGCTTTATACATATTCCTAGTAAACCAAGATTTTATAGTTGTAGTAATTGAAGCACTTTTAAAAGCACAATTTCATTAGACTATAATCCAGCTAAAATATCATTTACAAAGGTTTGGGTCATCATTTTTATTACAAATGGTTTTAATCAAAAGAAAATGCTTAGAGGAATGGAACTGACCAGTATTTTTTATAATGCAACAGCTCCCCCATCTTACAGACAAAAGAATATAAACTATTCTTTTTTGATATATAATATTAACAAGGTCTATATCATGTAGAGTTAATTAAATTTTATTTTCTTAAGTTCTGTTGGACTTGATATATTTTCTTTTCTCTTGTAAAAAGACAAATCTTATCATGGATATATATATTCCAGAAGTATCTGTTATATCTACATAATCTTCTGAGAAGGTAAGAATTCATACAGAACACTGAAAATGATAGCTCAGCCACTAGGATATTAAAATTCATGTTGTAAGGATGAATAAATACAGTATCCTGGATATTCTAAGGCTTTTTTAAAGCATGTTCTGGGAAAATACTTTTTCCATTTATCTCTTTGTATGCTTTAAAGTGATGTGTTTCTATTTGCAGTCTTTTTAAACATTTTCTCATATTTTGGTCATTTAATAAATATTTAGAGATTTCTCTTCAAAATTAGTTTGACTCGATATTTGAGCAAATATTTGTTCTCCATTTTTCGTCTTGCAAAAAGCTAAAGAAAATGCTTAAGCAATTTACCTCAGATCACCTTTATAATGATTACATAAACAATCCAATTTAAAACTCTAAAAGTTATTTACTCAAGACAACTCAGGTGAAAGGATTATTTTTTGACATTCTAAAAATTGTAGCTGTATATTTATAAACGAATATTCCTGAGATGATTTTTCCATAATATACAAATTAAAATTTCTTACTCTTAAAAGTTCCATCGGGCCCTATATACTACAGAGTTTTTCTATATTTCATTAGTATAAAACAAACACAAATGATATGAGAGCCAGGAAGAAAATGCCTGACACATATAATAGTATAATGAATAAATTAAGAGATAATTATAGATTTTTAAAAAATTTTACAATGTAGGTATTTAGCCAACTAAAAGTAAAGCACATTTTCTGAAAACTCATATTTTAACATTAAGTCCACATTAACATGATTCCATTTCAGAAAAACCCCCACCTTATCCCCACACCTACACCACCAAGATTTTTTGAGAGTACTTGGCAGAGGATATATTGGTCAAAGCTCTTGAATGTTTAATAGAGCCGTATGAGGACACTTTTAGAACGCTGTAGCCAGTGGTATACTGGGACCAGCATGTTGGCTAGCTGAAACCAATTATGCCCATTTCTTCCCAAATCTGTGTTCATTGATCTGATTATCACCACATCCATGCCAACATCTATTGTTTTCTGACTTTTTAATTGTGGACATTCTTGCAGGAGTAAGGTGGAATCTCACTGTGGTTTTAACTTGCATTTCCCTGGTGATTAGCGATGCTGAATTTTTTTTGTTAATGTTTATTGGCTGTTTGTATATCTTCTTTTAAGGATTGTCTATTCATGCCCTTTGCCCACTTTTTAATGGGATTTTTGTATTTATTTATTTATTGCTGGTTTGTTTGAGTTCCTTTTAAATTCTGGATACTAGTCCTTTGTCAGAGGCATAGTTGGTGAATATTTTCTTCCATTATGTAGGTTGTCTGTTTACTTTTCTGATTATTTCTTTGTTGTGCAGAAGCTTTTTAGTTTAATTGAGTCCCATTCATTTATTTTTGTTTTTGTTGCATTTTCTTTTGGTGTCTTAGTCATGAATTATTTGCCCAAGCCAACATTTAGAAGAGTTTTTCTGGTGTTATCTTTTAGAATTTTCAGGTTTCAGGTTTTATATTTAAGTCTTTGATCCACCTTGAGTTGATTTTTGTATTAGGTGAGAGCTGGGGGTCCAGTTTCATTCTTCTACATGTGGCTTACCACTTTTTCCAGCACAATTTACTGAATACAGTATCTTTTCCCTAATATATGTTTCTTTGCTGCAAAATAAAAGATACTTAGAAATACACTTAACCAAGGGTGTGAAAGATCTCTACAAGAAAAACAACAACAACAACAACAACAAAAACAAACAAAAAAAACTGCTGAAAGAAATCATAGATAATACAAACAAATGGAAACACATCCCAAGATCATGGATGGAAAGAACTGATATTGTGAAAATGACCATACTGCCCAAAGCAATCTACAGATTCCATGCAATTCTGATCAGAATACCATCATGTTTCCTAGCAGAACCAAAAAAAAAAAAAAAAAAAACCTCCTAAAATTAATATGGAACAAAAAAATGAGCGTGAATAGCCAAAGCAATACTAAACAAAAAGAACAAATTTAGAGGCATCACATTTACCAATTATGCTACGAGGCCATAGTAGCCAAAACAGTAGGGTACTGGTATAAAAATAGGAATGTAAACCAATGGAACATAATAGAGAACCCAGAAATAAAGCCAAATACTTACAACCAACTGATCTTTGACAAAGCATACAAAAACATAAGATGTGCTTTATAATTTAAAAAAATGAAAATTGCTTAATATTTAAATGAAAGTAAAATAAATTTGGAACATCTGTTTTTCATCAGTTGGTCCTTTTACTATTTATTGTAGGTAAGTTGTAGCCTTAAAAATAGTGGGTCTCAGCCGGGCGCTGTGGCTCATGCCTGTAATCCCAGCACTTTGGGAGACCGAGGCGGGTGGATCATAAGATCAGGAGCTCGAGACTAGTCTGACCAACATGGTGAAATCCCGTCCCTACTAAAAATACAAAAAATTAGCCAGGCATAGTGGTGCATGCCTGTAATCCCAGCTACTCAGGAGGCTGAGGCAGGAGAATCGCTTGAACCTAAGAGGCGGAGATTGCAGTGAGCAGAGATCATGCCACTGCACTCCAGCCTGGGCGACAGAGTCAGATCTCCAAAAAAAAAAAAAAAAAAAAAAGAAAGAATAGTGGTTCTCAAAATATAAGAAGCAGAGAATCACCTGGAAGGCTTGTTAAAACAGATTCCTGAGTTTCTAGTCCAGTAGATCTTGGGCAGACCTGAGAATTTCCACTTCTAAAAATACGGCATTCTAAGGACCACACGTTGTGAAGTGCTGCTCTAAAATTGCAAGAGTTCTAAGTATTGACTTTATCAACGGTAACCACCCCAACACTGACAGATCATCCAAATCTTTGACACATGAATGCTAGTTAATAAACCTCAGTATCTTTAAGAAGTATAATTTAAATCTCATTGAGGTTATTATCCTCAACTAGTTGACCCACATAATGGAAAACACAAAGAGCTCAGATTATATTAAAAATAATTTGGATATTTTATGATATTCAGCAAGTCAAACAATGATTCTGAAGTTGCTATTTCCTATGTTATAAAATAATACTCCTATAATGTTAATATTTATCCATAAAGTATTTGTCCTTGGAATTAAAGTGTGTGTTTGTACTGTGAGAGGAAAACCTACACCTATCCAAAGTCCAGCAAAAATTGTGGTAATTGGTGAGGGGAAACCACAGTGTGCCTGAACTGTTTTGTTTCATTTTATTAATTTTTAAATTGAATTTTTATTGTGTTTTATCATTTATTTAGTTTTTTAAAACAGTTGTCAACCCCTAATTTGTTTACAGATTTTTCTTACATAGCTTTTTATAATAATACATCTATCACAGGACCTTTGTGTCTCAAAAGTAAGACATTTAAATAATTTTACTACATTCCACAGTCCTCAATTGAATCTAAAGTACCAGTAAGAAAAGTCATACAAAAATAAACGGAAGTATTTATGAAAGAGTTAGGACAAGACAATGTGTACCAGCTTCTGTTATTCTTCTAGAAAGAAGTGTTCCTCCTTCTGCTTGGAGTTAATCTCTACTAGATAGAATACCCTATAAACTCCTTAGCCATCTTGCTTCAGCAATTTATTTACTCTTGTCTTACTTTCTTTGTGTTGCCATAACAAAATACTGTAAACTGAGTGGCTTATAAACAACATACTACTATTGATTTCTCACTGTTCTTGAGGCTGGGAAGCCCAAGATCAAGGTCCCAGCAGATGCAATGTTTGGTGAAGGTTGTTTTTTTCATAGATAGAGACCTCACTGTGTTCTCACATGATAGAAAGGACAAAGAAATGTTTTCATATTTGAGGCCTCTTTCATAAGGGCACAAATCTCATTCATGAGGACTCTGCTCTACTGACCTAATCAACTCCCAAAAGCCTTAGCTTTTAATACCATATACTATGAATTGGATGTGATTTGTCTGCACGAAAACTAATGTTGAAATTTAATTGCCAAAGAAACAATATTGGAAGGTGGGACCTAGTGGGAGTTGTTTGGGTCAGGGCAGTGGATCCCTCATGAATAGATTAATACCATCACAAGGGAATCATATTTTATTCTTGAGAAACTAGATTAGTTACTTTGAGAGCAGGTTATTATAAATCAAGGTTGCTCTTCATGTTTAGTCTGTTTACACACATCCAGTAACCTTTCTACTTTTGCACCTTGTCTTGATGCTGCACATTGCCCTTACAGAAGCCAGGCAGATCCCAGCACCATGCTCTTGAGCTTTCCAGTCACCAGTGTCATGAGCTAAACAAACCTCTTTTCTTCATAAATTACCCAGTCTTAGATATTCTGTTATAGCAACAGTAAACAATCTAAGACACCATCAATTAGGGGGTTAGAATATTAACATACAAATTTGAGGGGAATAGTAATAGTAATTCTTTTTTAGGGCATAGTCTCTTTTCTGTATTTTTATCCTTTATTTCTTGGTAAGACGTGACTTGAAAAATCCTTTAGCCCCATCCACCTGCACTTAAGTCTTCTCATTTGGATGAATGATTTATAATCTTGTCTTTGATTTCTCATCGATCATTTTTTTTCCCTCAATAAGGAGGGTCTGGCTTCTGCTCCCATCACTCCACTAAAAGTGTTTTGTTAACATCATCAGTGATGCTCTATAAATCCTCTCACTTTACTCTTTATGTGACAACTGTCTATCAAGTTTTGGTACTGTTTGCCAATTCATTTCCTGAAATTCTTTATATCCTTGCTTTTCTTGATACATTATCAGCTCTCAATTGAAATATATTGCTTTTCAACTTATTTTCATCATTTTTAAAATAAATTCCTTGGCTATGTTATACCTCTGGGGTCCATCTTTAGTCAGATGTTTAATTCACCAACTCTCATTTAGTTCCATGATTTTAAAAATCATCTATAAGTTAATAATGTTCCAGTTGTATCTCCATCCCAGATTGCTCCCCTGTACTCAATTTTTATATCCAAATGCCTCCTGACAATTTTTGTTTTTAGGTAAATGCATCCAAAAAAGGAATTAGCTCTTCTTACCCAAATTTGATTTCTTTCCACATCTACATATTGGTGTACCAAAGACCACAAAATGTTATTTCTAGGATTCGAAGTTGGAACATAGACAAAATGTGGTATTAGCAGTTGGTAGTGAATTAGGAAAGTTATGTAAGATGATCATATATGAATTATGAATCATGTTCTCTGATGATCAAGCAAGATAAAAGTTTATCTGAAGATAAAGATTCACAAAAACCCAATCTAGAGAGAGCAGCAGAAATGAGAGACTGTGAAAAAAAAAAAAGGAGATGTTTTGCCTGTTTCCTCAGATCACTTTAGTTCTTTTGTACAACCTTTTCTTGGATTACCGACGATAGTCTTATATAGTTCTAGTAAACTCTGCTTGAGATACTGGGGGTAAACCCTATCTCTTTAATAGTGATCTAATTGGACATTAAACCCCATAAATATTAACTTCTTATAAACTTTAAAATCCAATCTTTCCCCCACAATTCATAGTCATACCCTTTTATTTACTGTTTTAACTACTTTGATTTTTCTTTAGGAAGTCTTTTTTTTTTTTTTGTTCATCCTCAGCTATACCTTCATCTTCCATACTGCTGAAGGATTATTCCTTCTAAAATAGAAACCTATATTTATTATTCTGCATGAGACCATTTACTAGCTCCCTGCTGATTATCATATGAGGTAAAACTCCTTGGCAAAGTATGCAGATCACTCCACGTCTAGAACCAGGCCTCAAACTATTAAGAGCCATGTGTAAATAACATCCCACAGCCAACATCATGCTATAATAAATGGGCAAAAGCTTGAAACATTCCTCTTGAAAAGTAGAATAAGACAAGGATGCCCTCTCTTACCACCCCTATTCAACATAGTATTGATGCAATACCACATTTTCTTTATTCAATCTATCGGCTAAATGATAAGAACACATGGACACACAGAAAGAAACAACACACACTATGGCCTTTTGGAGGGTGGAAAGTGGGAGGAGGATCAGTATCAGAGGAACAGGAAAAATAACCAATAAGTACTAGGCTTAATACTTGGGTGATGAAAT
Source organism: Mandrillus leucophaeus (assembly GCF_000951045.1). Classification (NCBI taxonomy): domain Eukaryota; kingdom Metazoa; phylum Chordata; class Mammalia; order Primates; family Cercopithecidae; genus Mandrillus; species Mandrillus leucophaeus. The sequence continues at coordinate 1,840,832 of NW_012101798.1, forward strand.
AATCTGTACAACAAACTCCCATGACAAGTTTACCTATACAACAAACCTGCAAATGTCCCCTGAAATTAAAATAAATGTTAAAAAATAAAATAAAACAAAACAGAATGAAAAAACAACATAGTATTGGAATTCCTGACAAGGACAATGAGGCAAGAGAAAGAAATAAAGGGCATCCAAATAGGAAGAGAGGAAATCAAACAGTGTCTTTTTGCAGATGACATGATCCTATATCCACAAACCCCATAGCCTCAGCTCAATAGCTTCTCTGATAAACAATCTTGACAAAGTCTCGAGATAAAAAATTGATATGCAAAAATCACTAGCATTCCTATAAACCAACAGTAAAGTTAAGAGTCAAATCAGGAGCATAATCCCATTCACAACTGCTACAAAAAGAATAAAATACCTAGGAATACAGCTAACTAGGGAGGTGAAAGACCTCTACAAGGAGAACTACAAAACCCTGCTCAGAGCAATCAGAGATGACACAAACAAATGGAAAAACATTTCATGCTATTGAGTAGGAAGAATCAATATCGTTAAAATGGCCATACAGCCCAAAGAAATTTATAGATTCAACGCTATTCCTATTAAACTACCACTGGGATTTTTCAAAGAACTAGAAAATATTATTTTAAAATTCATATGTAATCAAAAAAGAGCCTGAATAGCCAAGGCAGTTCTAAGCAAAAATAACAAGCTGGAGACACCATGCTACTCAACTTCAAACAGTACTGCAAGGCTACAGTAAACAAAATAGCATGGTACTTGTACAGAAGGACACATAGACCAATGGAACAGAATGGAGGCCCGAAAAATAAGAGTGCATGCTACAACTATCTGATCTTCAACAAACTTGACAAAAACAAGCAATGAGGAAAGGATTCCCTATTAGATAAACAGTGCTGGGATAACTGGCTAGCCATATGCAGAAGATTGAAACTGAACTCCTTCCTTACACCATATACAAAAATTAGCTCAAGAGGGATTAAATATTTAACTGTAAAACCCAAAACTATAAAAACCCTGGAAGACAAGCTAAACAATACTATTCAGGACATAGGCATGTGCAAAGACTTTGTGATGAAGATGCCAACAGCAACTGCAACAGAAGTAAAAATTGACAAATGGGATCTTATTAAATTACAGAGCTTCTGCACAGCACAAAGAAACTATCAACAGAGTAAACAGACAACCGGTAGAATGGGAGAAAATTTTTGCAAACTATGCATCTGACAAAGGTCTAATATTCATCATCTTTAAGGAATTTAAACAAATTTCCAAGAAAAAATAAGGAATCTTAGCAAAACATGGGCAACTGACATAAACAGACACTTTTCAAGAGAAGATATACGTGTGGCCCACAATCATATGATAAAAAGCTCAACATTATTGATCATTAGAGAGATGCAAATCAAAATCACAATGATACCATCTCGCATCAGTCAGAATGATTATTATTAAAGAATCAAAAAAAAAAAAAAAAGAAAAAGATGCTGTTGATATTGTGGAAGAAAAGGAATGCTTACACACTACTGGTGGGAGTGTAAATTAGTTCAACCATTGTGGAAGACATTGCAGCAATTCCTCAAAGACCTAAAGACAGAAATATCATTTGAACCAGCAATCCCATTATTGGGTATATACCCAAAGGAATATAAATCATTCTATTATGAAGACACATGCATGTGTATGTTCACTGCAGCACTATTCACAATAACAAAGGCATGGAATTGACCTAAACGTCCACCAACAGTAGACTAGATGAAGAAAATGTGGTACATATACACTATGGAATGGCACACAGCCATAAAAAAATGAGATCATGTCTTTTGCAGGGACATGGATGGAGCTGGAGGCCATTATCCTTAGCAAACTAATGCAAGAACAGGAAACCAAATATTGCAAGTTCTCATTTATAAGTGGGAGCTAAATGATGAGAACACACAGACACATAAAGGGGAATAACACACACCTGGGTCCATCAGAGGGAGGAGGGTGGGAGGAGGGAGAAGTTCAGGAAAAATAACTAAAGGGTAGTAGGCTTAATGCCTGGGTGATGAAATAATCTGTAAAACAAACCCCCATGACATAAGTTTACCTATGTAACACACCTGCACATGTATCCCTGAACTTAAAATGAAAGTTAAAAAACAAAAAACAAAACAAAAAACAAGCAAACAAAAAACACAACAGGGCCTAACCTCACATTATCCTGTGTGCTTACTGACTTGTACCTTTCTATTTGGTTCATGTCATCTTTGCTGCCTAAAATACCCTTTTCTACCTCACTGTGTGGGTCATCCCTACTTACACTTTCAGACCCAATTCAAGTGTCCACTTTTGCAAACGTTCCCTGATCTGCCACATAATTATTCCTTTTTTTTTGTAATACACAAACACACTCACACCCTCACACTGACACACACATACTCATTTATTCTACTCTATTTCATTTACTTATGTCTTTCTTTTCTTCATTCCAGAATATGAGGTCATTGTTGATGGAAAAGAACACTTCATTATTTATCAGCATTGATTTGTTTATTATGATCTGCCTATACTCAGAAAATCATAGGTTTAATCCAAGGCACAGCTAGGTTTCAGGATCCTAATGAATATCCACTGGCCTATGTTTTAATCCATAATCCAATTCGCCTCCTCTTCAAGAAAGAGTACAACTTAAAAATTATTATAATTCTTACTGCACCTGATTTAATTGTGAACTCATAAATTCTGTCTTGTTTAGATTAATGATTCTCTTCACAGCACTTCAAATTGTGACTCATACTACTATGTTTACTTAGAACTGCAATTTATCTTTTCCTACTCAAATTCCATAAATATTTTTTAAAACAAACGTCTTTTCTCTAAATGTGGGTGAATCTCTGTTCATCACAACAAGGAATCTCATTAATATGCTTTGGAGAGCCAAGAGGAGTCAGTATAGTCTAATTGATTTATTCCTTTCCCTGCTTCTCTTCAAGCTTACAGTTTTTGGACATCAGTTTAGTTTAGTTTTGTTTTGTTTTTGTTTTATTAAACTTAAAAATAGTAGTTGAAATACCTGATCTAAAAATCCTTTTCTAACTTTAAGTTTTTATTCTTGGGAAATTCAAGCATTTCCAGATACGAATAAATGGAGTAATTTGTAAAGTAATTATTACTGACCTGTATGTATTCATATTGTTTAAAGGCATATATTACTTTTTGTATAAGCATAAACAAAAATGCAGTTAATCATGTATTTATCTGACAGACCTGGAGCAGTTACTGGATGCTGTTAATGTTTCCACTACAGATGCAAGAAAAGTGTCCCACACTCTCTGTCTGTCTGACTGTGACAGCCAAGATTAAATTAGGTAGGACAGTAATTCCAGAAACATGGCTTGGAGGGAGATAATGTTCATGACACAGAAACAATCTTGTAAACAGCAAATATTTTGTTTTATTCCAATAAAGGAATCTAAAATTTGAATTAAAAATATATTTATAAACTACTTTTCATCTTCTTAGACTGTAAATATCAACAAAACATTTTCATTATAGTAACAAGTAGAAATCACAGGGGCTGTATGTGAAATTAAGAGTAAATGTGAATTGTGTCATTATAATTTTGACTAAATCAGAGATATAGTACAATTAAATGTCAGATTTGATAAAGTACTTATTCAGTTGGAGTTAAGTTTAATAGACTGTGCACCAAGATTGTTTCATCATTACTTCATGCTTATGAAGTCTGAAACAGAATCAGAACAGGGAATAATCAGTTGCCTTTTTATCATGATTGCTAAATTTAAAAGACTTCTGATTGTCTTGGATTTCAGTTTCTTAAAGGCAGGTATTCTGTTTCACTTATTTCACAGTTTTAGCTTAGGACAAATACAACAAAAACATATTTTAAAATAAATATGATCTACCCCATTGAACAATATGCTCCATGTAAATTTTATGTATATAAACATATGGCTCTAGTTAATATTAAAATCAAAGAGGAGAAATTTAGGCAGGTGTTTGATATCACAAAACAAATAGTTAAAAAAAAAAAGCCTGGCACATTACCTTATGCATTGTGACACTTAAGATATGACATAATAAATATTAAATTTGAAAAGACAAAACATAAATTTCAGGAATCTTTGTACTGACTACATTTGAAAAAACTTACCATCTTATACAAATGTGATCTACATAGAATGTGAAACTCTGAATTTGCAGACTGGGTCATAGCTGAAACCACAGATACACTTCAGTATCTTGTGGATGATATTCACTCATTTTCTTTTCCAAAGTTTAACAACTTTGTTCAAATCTGGACTTTTGTTTATGGACTGCACTCATCAATGTTGCCTTTCAATCTGAGCTTTTACTTCTTAGTGTATACCATGGTGTAGATGCATTGCACTAAGGAAAAAAAAAAAAAAAAAAAAAGAAAAAAAAGTAGGGTGCGGTGACTCATACCTGCAATCCCAGCACTCTGGGAGGCCGAGGAGGGCGGATCACGAGGTCAGGAGATCCAGACAATCCTGGCTAACACGGTGAACACTCGTCTCTACTAAAAATACAAAAAGTTAGCCAGGCGTGGTGGTGGGTGCCTGTAGTCCCAGCTACTCGGGAAGCTGAGGCAGGAGAATGGTGTGACCCCGGGAGGTGGAGCTTACAGTGAGCCCAGATCATGCCACTGCATTCTAGCCTGGGCGACAGAGTGAGACACCTTCTCAAAAAAAAAAAAAAAAAAAGAAAAGAAAAGAAAAGAAAGCAAATGAGCCCCAGTGAGAGAGATTTTCAATCAACAAAGTGTCCCAAGACTTTATATATTTCAAAAAACAGAAAAATATTTTCAGGGAAATCAATATTAGCTTTCAAAGAGTAGTTGCCACTTCAACTAAGCATTTGCTCTATGATTATAAAATCACCTTGCATATTTTTACAAAGAAGAATGTTTTCACATTTACATAAACTAGTGTAGGCATGGCCACTCTACACATATTGTTTTTCTTCTTTGGCATTTAAAGTTTCACGGTAAGTTTCAACTGGAGTGTTCTGTGCAACATTTTCCAGAAGCTTCTTTCCTAACTATTGAAAGAGGTACTCTCCTAATTCTCCAGTTCCAAAGAGAGTCATTCCGACACAGGGCAGGCAAGCCCTGAAGTGGGGCTAAGCCAGCCAGGGTTCTTGAGTTTGCCCAGGAAAGAATTCAAGGGCAAGCCAGAGGTAGAAGGAAACAGCTTTACTGAGGAGGCAGTGTTACAGCTCCAGCGGTGCCGCTGCTCCGTGACTGCTCCTGCAAGGCTACCCCATACTTAGGTAGAGACTAGAAGCTCAGGGCAGTTTAGCAATCACATTTATACACACTTTTAATAACATGTAGAGTAAGAATCCTCTTACCAAGCATAAATCAGAAATTTTTAAACAACAAAAGCAAGAAAGAGAACTTAGTTGCATACTATAAAGACAGAACCCAATAAGCAGAAATTAGTTGAAGAGGTTGAGGAATCCATCTCATAGCTCACTGGTAATTTTCTAAATGAATGAGGAAGCGTAGTACTACTGAATCCAATCAAAGTTTCCAAGATGAGGTCAGTAGAAAAAGAAACTGCCTTATTTTAGTTCACTGCCTCACATAAGGGTCTATTTCAAAATTAGTAAATTTTTTATTTTTTACATTATGAGCATTTTCACATGTTAGAAAAAGTTAAGATTTAAAACTGCATCTCACCATTTACCAAACTGAAAAATAAAACCTTAGTGTGTTATAAAGATCCATCATATGTCCCTGGGGGTATGTGCATGTTTTACATATGACTACTTCTCTTTTTAAGAAATCATTCATTTACCCTCATCTTATCTTATTAAAAATATAAAATAAACATCTCTGTGGAATATAGGACAAAGTTTCTGAAAATACAGTGTTTAAGTTTAAAAAAAGCATTGCTAGATAACATACAGAGAATTGTTTATGTATTACTGAATAACTATTAACTTAGAGTTTACCTTTATTGTTTGCTTTCTCCATTTTGTTCCGTTCCAGATATGTCGAACTTTTTAATATGAAAGAAAACTGGAGAGTGATAATATATCTTAGTAAATGAAGTCTATATCAGGAGGTACCTAATCCTAAAGCATACTGTTATGAAAATGAATGAATGAATAAATGTAATGCTAATATTTTTACACTTTTGGTTACATTATTTAGTATTAAAAAATAAAATAATCTGGAAAATATTCAACAAGAAAATGTAGCAAATCCTCAAATTTGTAAAATTATAAAAGGTAAGCTGGACACACAAATTTGAAAAAAATACAGAAAAGACTACAATGCCATATAATTTTTCACAGTGATTTTTCATGCAATTTCTTTTATTTCCTAAATTCTGTTGACAATAACACTATTATAAAATATATAATAAGTTCTCATAATCAGAGTCATGTTAATTTTTCAACAATATATTTTTTGGTTTTAAAATGTTCTAATGTTACAATATTACAAAATGTTAAAACATGCCAAGCTAAACACAAAATAAAACAATAATTTATGTTTTTGCATATCCAAGCAGAAATTAAATATATACTAGTTATAGCTCAATTGATAATTTATTAAATAGTTTAATGTTGACAATAGACACATTTACTTTAAATAAAGTGGAAAAATACTGCATAGCAATATAATGCAGTTTAAAAACTATTAAACTAATCACATTTTCTACAAATATAAATGTTCATGATTATTTTAATAAATGGATGGTAAATAATTTAAAATCTATATTTAATATTTCTATGTTTATTTTCATATTACCCTATTTTTATTTTCAACAAATTTCTTAATATTTGTAACAATTAGTGTAATATTTTTCCCTCTGATGAGTTTTAAATACCTAATGATGGAGATTATTTGTGTGTATATGTAAATAGGAGGTAGTTCCAGAGGTCTCAAAAAAGAACAAACTTGGACTTGATATATACATATATATATATAGAGAGAGAGAGAGAGAGTGTGTGTGTATATATACCTATAGAGAGAGAGAGAGAGAGAGAGAAACTAGTCTGAAAGCCAAAGACCAGCTGTATAAAATCCAAGGAAACTTCTTTGATTACTTTATTCTAAAACTAGCCCTTTTAAAGGGGAGATAATTTAAGGTACAAAACTTCTAAAAAGCATTTTGAGAACAAATGGCGTCTGAGGAGAACAAGTTGGATATTGAAAATTTCGCTTAAATTTCATGTTTGAATTAATATATAATTTGGTATATGTATTATATATAATGGATAACATATATTAGATAATATATATAATATGAGGGAAAATAAAAACATCAGTAGAATATTTTAGGTGTCTTCTCAAGGATTTTATCTCAAGAAGTTTTTATGAGCAGATTTTCTTGATTAAAAAGTAGTTTATTTTGAGAAACTGGGTTATCGGTACAATGCTTTAATATGATATTAGACATTCATACACAATTTAAGATAGACTAATGACAGGGAACAGAAATGTTATCTATGGATTACCTACTTCTGCTGGGTAGTTTATATACAGGTAGTCATTAATAACTGTCAATCAACCCTAAATATAAATATTCTCCCTTCTATTTGACATGCATTAAAACTTGAGGATTCAGGTGAGTTAAATAATTTACACAAGTAACATGGTGAATCTCAGAACCATGACTCAAACCCAGGTTTGTTTCATTCCAAAACTTTGTTTAGTAATACCCTGGGCTATACCTGGTACTGCAGTAAAAGACTTCATACAGACGTTTCACAGACTACCTCCCAAGGCAGTTAGAATGAATGTGGGAAAAATAAACCAGAAACTAAGTGCAATAGAGAAGCTATTACTGGAGTTAATAGGAGGTGGTTCCAGAGGTCTCACAAAAGAACACACTTGGGCTTGATAACAAATTGTAGTTGGCAAAATAAAAGCAAGATCATAATGTAACAACTAATTTGTTCGTCTATTAACCTCTACTAGATAGTAAGCTCTATTATGAGGGACAGAGGCCATGAAAATTATGGTCAGTCTTCTTTCTCCAGTGCTTAGTGCTATAACAAGGCATTCAAAGAATTTACATGGAATGAACAAAACTGCAAGCAGAGAAATAAAGGACCTTTGTGGAGAAAGAAGTTTGATGCTAACCAGTCGCAGAAAGGATTCCCTTTCATTACAGAAGTCACAGTCACTAAGAGCTGAGATATAAATCCAAAAGAACTTTAACACCAAGCTAGCCAAAAGACTGCAGTCAGTTACAGGGCCAGGAATATTATGGAAGCAAAACATCAGTAAAAAACAAACAAACAAACAAACAAACAAAAAAACAAAACAGTAACTCAGTCTTCTCTCTAAACAGGCCGTGATTTAAAGGGGAAAAGAAAAAGAACCAGTGAAGAGGTTAAAAGGCAAATTACCTAATCATGTTTTAGAAATTTGTTAAAAATGATTGCTCCAAAAGAAATGATCTGATTTCATGTAAATAAAACTTACCACACATCATTTATTTTAATAAAACAGATCTTTAATAAAATAAATTAAAATTAATTCTTCCTTCTAAATCTGTGGGGGCTTGTAAGAAAGTCCAACCATGTGGTTACAACCACGTGAGAGTGTCACATTACTGCCGACTTGTGGCCACCTGCCTGAAATTCAAGGACAGATTTTCAAGATGAATAATTAAGAAGCTGAATCTGCCTCAACCTTGAAAACAGATTCAGTTTTCTAATTTGGCACCGGAGGCCATTATCCGTAGCAAACCAATACAGGAACAGGAAACCAAATACTGCATGTTCTCACTTATAAGTGGGAGCTAAATGATAAGAACACATGGACACATAGAGGAGAACGACATACACTGGAGCCTTTGGGAGAGTGGAAGGTGGGAGGAGGGAGAGGATCGGGAAAAATAACTAATGGGTACTAAGCTTAATGCCTGGGTTATGAAGTAATCTGTACAATGAACCCCCATAACACAAGTTTACCTATGTAACAAACCTGCACATATATTCCTGAACTGAAAATAAAAGTTAAAAGCTGGGTGCAGTGGCTCACACCTGTAATCCCAGCACTTCGGGAGGCCAAGGAGGGTGGATCACCTGAGGTCAGGAATTTGAGACCAGCCTGGCCAACATGGTGAAACCCAGTCTCTACTAAAAATACAAAAAGTTAGCTGGGTGTGGTGGCAGACACCTGTAATCCCAGCTACTTGGGAGGCTGAGGCAAGAGAATCGCTTGACCCTGGGAGGCAGAGGTTGCAGTGAGCTGAGATCGTGCCACTGTACTCCAGCCTGGGTGACAGAGTGAAAGCTCCATCTCAATAAATAAATTAATGAATGAATAAATAAATAAATAATAAAAGAAAAAACAGAAGTTAAAAAAAAAGAAAACCTGTCAAACTAAAGCTAAAAAGCCAAATCTTTGTTATGTCATTGTACGGCAGAGACACTTGATAGCAATAACTCAAGCACACCCTGAGAAGGTCCCTATGGTGTAAGAAGAAGGTTTGTTTGGAGTTCGGACCTAAGAAATTCAGGAGTGGCCAATCTAGAGATTCACTCCTTAACTATGGGGGACTTCTGAACCCCTTGCCCATACCTTGGAACTCAGGCCATAAAGGGGACTGAGGATGTTTGTTTCGGGTAAAATGTAGGTTGCTAGCTAGAGATTCCTAAATGAAAACATTACATATCCTGAATGCTTTTTATAAACAGTAGCAGTTTTCCTGTCCAGCCTACCACTCCTGGCCCGAACTGTATATAACTCCTCAATAAACTCTGTGTCTGATTCACTGACTCTGGGTCTCTCCTTCTGCCTCTCAGACACGACGTCACATGTCATCCCTATTGGTGTTAATAGGAGTCTGGCATGACAACAGTTCTTAATCAGGCTTTTAACGTAAGTAAGTTGAAAAAATGAATGCCATAGACCTTCAAACAACTTTTTATTTCTACCTAATATGATTTGGTGTGCCTACCTGTACTCCTAAATCAAGTCATGACAACAATTATTCTGATGTTTTATTTTTAAGATAATTGCTTTACGACTAGATTCATTTAGAAAAGTTTCACTATTTAGTGGAAATCTTTTTGAAATGCTAGCTATACACACACATAAAATTTAAAAATATTTCTTTCAAAGGCTAAAGCTAGGTGTGAATAGTTGTTCAACAGCATTATCAAAACACAAAAAGGGAAAATATAAAATATAGTACCATGCTTATCATTCAGTTTGGTATACAAGGTAAGAATAATTGAGGTGGCCCTGCTTCCCATATGTATTAACATACTTTGCTAGAAAGTCTACTTTTTATAAATTAAGGTGGCTTCATATTCCTGATGTAGGCTGCTAGTCATTCATACTTTAGCTTAAATTAGTCTGATATAATTTATTTTTTATTAAAAGCTCAATTAGATCTGTCTACTATGCCTTAATGGGAGTTTTGGTGAGAAGCAGAAATTGAATTGTAATAGCATAGAATTCTTCTTTGGGTTAGATAGTCCTCGATAGCATGGTGCATTTTGGGGCTCTTGGGTAACTAAATAGGAGCAGCAGACAAATGTGAGGAGTTGACATCAAGGTGTAAGCAAATAAGCAAGAAAAAAATATTAATGGAGATGAAAGATAAAATTTACTTCTAACTTTCAGTATTAAGAATTGTCCTTTCTCTATAGCAATGCTTATCTCTGAAATAATTTCTTTCCTTTGATCTCCCTCAAAAACTCTCTGCTGAGAGATTATATTTAGGATATAACACATTGTATTTTTGTTTCAAAAAATTAGGTTCAAAACCCATTTTTCTTACTAAAATAAATGTCCACTTCCATCCGATAATGTATTGGGTTCTCAGTGCTAGTTCTAGTTTTCATCAAGCAGACCTTGATCTTTTAGTTCACTATTATGATCTATAAAGGTTAACATATACGACGGAGATACAGAAAGAAAGGAAAGGAAATGTGTTTTATATAAATCAAGTTTAAAAAATCAAGAAATGATAAAATAAGAAAAAAATATTTCTGTAACTCAAAAGAAGATTAAATACTAAATACATTTGGTTCTTTTTGTTCCAATGAGAAATCTGTTTACCTATGTATGCTAGAAATATGCTGGGGTCTTCAACTTTGTTTTGAAGTCAGCTGAAATATATTTTTGGTGAGATCTAGTTGCTAAAATACACTGTATTCTAGGACTTCAAGGTCAGTTGCAACATTGGAAATATGCTCCTAATATAAGCACACTTCTTTTTATATTTCAAAGATAGGTAGATTTAAAAAAAACGTCAATGTTTGGATTTCATTTATTCTGTTTAACTCGGATTTGTTTTTAATGATATCCGTTCATTTCAGAAACTTGTATTTCCTTGTTTCTTCATACCAACTTCCAGTTTTGAACTGTCAGATAACTTATTACATTATATTAGTAAAAATAATCAAAGGCTTGTAACTCAGTAGTGATTTCTCACCCAGGAAATTTGAAGTTAAAGTATTTCCAATTTACAATAAGCTTCTTCAGTTATATATAAAACAAATTAATGAATTAAAGTGATAACTTACCACATGCTTTAATCCATGTAAATACAATTCATAATTCGTGCAAACTAATTAACGCCATTAAAAAAAACTAAATCATAACTTTTTTACTACTTTAAAGAGAAACTCAAATATTAAATAACAATATAAAGAGAAACTCAGGTTATCTTTTGCTATTCATCACTTTAACTGAAAAACATTCACATCTCCATTAATTACCTGAAATTAGCAAAATACTCTTTCTTTCCCCAAATCGTGGATTATTCCGGGAAAACAGGCAGACCAACACTTATCACCATTGGCCCTCAGAAAAATGACCTGGGAGAACAAGAAAATTGACATTATCTTAAAAGTGATTTGACATATGGAGTAAATCAGGGGACACATTAACAAAGTAAGGCAGATATTCTATAGAGGTAACGAGTTAAATCTAAATTATTTATGAAAAAAATTACTTCTCTTTAAATGTCAATGTTTAAAGGAACCCTATTCTACAAGGAACTTGTTTGAACTTTTAAAATTATGCCAACCTCAGAGTGGCTAATAACAATAGTTTTATGAGCAAATTAGAAATTCTTTTTGCAAACATCCTAGTTTTTGACCTGCTGGGGAATAAAATTTAAAGAAAAAACAAAACAAAACAAAAAAAAACTTTGCTAGCTCTGACCTCCATTGGGAAAGAATATCCTGGTGTCTCTCCCGAGGTCTTGCCGTTTTCTAGCAACAATCATGAAACAAAATAGAAGCTTTCCTCTTCCCCTCTCTTTGCAAATTCTGATCAGCTTATGTAGGAGGGAAAAGAGCAAATGCTGAACCGGGAGAGTGAAAGTTATCTGGTTGTAGCAGAGATTTTTGAGATAAAATGAGGAAAGTAGAGAAAGGCACTTTCAAATATAATGCATGATACACAGGAAGGCTACAGGAAACAGAAAGAAGGTGTTTTCCTGGGCCTGGTAGGGCTTGAAAGAACAATGAAAAGTTAAGCATTATTACTCCCAGCATTAAGGAAACGTCGATTTCATCTTTCTCAAGCTGACCTCCCCCCCCCGAGTTTCTAAAACGAGAACACACACACAAAATTCCAGTATAGTATTTGAACTTTGTTTTCTCCCAACCCTTGACTTCTTACAGCTAGCTCAGTGTGTCCCCTCCCTGCCTCAGTCTGGACAATATAAAAAAGAAAACAAAAAGTTATTCAGCCCAGCGATGCAAGGTCTTCGGGTTTCTCATTCAACACTTTACACTTTGATCCCTGAGGTAACAGAAAATCCTTATCGCCTAGACTTTCATTGGCTCCTATCAGCTCGGCTGGAAAGGATGGCAAGTGGGACAATCCTGAAGAAAACGGAGTCACCCCCACGTCCTAAAGTACTTGGAAGTGCTCACTGGGATCTGCCTGTACTCCAGGCTGGTGCAACTCCACCGCCCTCCAGTGAAGTCCCAGAAGTGATCAAGTTTAAAGTGAAAGGAGGATGGAAGCATTATTTCTCCCTGTGCCTCCGGAGTCTGTGGCTTCAGTTTGCTGCAGGTTCTCTCCGTGGACTTCTCAGAAACCTCAATTTTCCACTTCGAGGGACAGAAAGCTACAAGGAAAACGCTGATGGCTTTGGTGAAGATTCTCCTGGACTTCAGTGGTGTCCTCTGGTACATCTGTCCGTGGTGTCCTCTGGTACATCTGTCCGCGGTGTCCCTTTGGTTTATTTCTGTGGTCTTACTGCGCAGTCCCCCGGCGGCTCGGAATTTGGCTCTCCAGCTCTCCAACTCAAATCCTGAGCCTCCTAAGCTCCCGCGGAGACCCCGAAGTCCCGGATCTGGCGCCGCTCGCAGTCCTGGAGGGAGGCTGCAGGGCTAGAAGTGCAGTCCCGGAGCTGCGCTACTCTGGAAAGCAAAGCAGCCAGACGTGGCTTGAGTGGATTCCTAAGCCCAGGATTGGATCGGGAGTACCAGGGGCAGAGAAGGGGAGCAGAGGAAAGAAAGGAGATGTGAGCAGTTTCCACCTAAAGCACTTCACTCCTCGGGTTCTTCCCCTACAGAGATAGCTGTGTGGGTCTTTCTTACCCGTGGGTGCAGCTGTGCGCCTTTGGGGTGAGCCCAAGGTTGTGCTCGAGTATACGCGCGCCTGTGCACTTTCAGGGCAATGGTAAAGCCTGGCAAAGCTTTTTGGAACAAAACGAAAGAGCTCCCTATCCATGGAGGCCACCGGCATGGGCCTTTGCCAAATAGGGCAGAAGAAACCCTTGTTAGCCAGCTTCCTTTTTGCAACTTCCTACTCTTCCATTGCCTTTGGGGGTACAGACTGGTGTCTGGGCTAGCTAGGATCAGAGCTGAGAGCGAAGGTGCGCGCAGTGTCCGAAGACCACGTGCTGGTGAACCCACAATGAGAAGCGAAAGGGTTTCAGGATTTTAGCAGAAAGGAAGAGAAAGATTTCACTTAGGGTTCTTTAGAAGAAAGAGTTAACTTTGGTTACTGGCTTTTTCAGGCTGGGCGGAGTGGGGATATAGGGTCGGGGAGAGAAGCACTGGGAGTCTTTTCGGAGTCTAAAGCAAAACCAGGCGAGGGCTCCGGGCAGATCCATTCCCGCAGGGCCCTGTCTAACCTCCTTTCCAGTCGCACCTATTTTCTGCTTTAGACCCTGCTTCTGTACCGGTGACCTTACAGACCAGGTCTGGATTATGAAGATTGTTGGGCTCCCTTTCTGCCCTTGACATACTAAAATGTGACCAACTGCAGTATTCGTAATGTCTGATGCTGAGCTGATTCCCAAATATAAATGTTCTTTACAGAATCCGCTCCCATCTGATTAGTAAGCAAATCACCACCCACAACTAAGGGGACAGCGGAAGCCAGCCTCAGATGACTGAAACCCCCAAGTCAGTAGCTCTCCTTCTCAAAATTTCCGGCGGGTTATTATAACTAATGCCTTTTCCCACCTCCCTAAGCAGCCGAAGCTTGACTCAGTGATGATTCTCTCTATCCCACAACCGAGAGGAAGTGGGCGATCAGCAAATTGCCCTTTTGCAGGAGGCTGGGGACGCCCCTGGAAGTTCGCTTTCATCCTCCAGGTTTTCTGCCTTTTCCCTTCCCCCTTCCTGCAACGCCCCCGCGCCTCCTCAGCCTGGGGATTTCCCGGCGCTTCGCCCGCCCTCTCCGCACCGGCCAGATAAATCGGTTCAGAACTAGTCTGGCTGGGAG
>NW_012101798.1:1855893-1859405 GCF_000951045.1 Mandrillus leucophaeus
ATGTATGTGTGTGCGCGTGTTTGCGCGTGTTTTTCATTCTTCCCTTGAGAATGTGAATTGTTTAGCAGCTGGCTGCTCCCTTAGGATTCTTGACTTTGGGGAGCTCTGGGCTGTGAGCACAGCCCACCCATATAATTCATTTTGCACCGTCGGTTATATCAGGAAAAAAAGCGCAACTGGACGGGGGTGGGGCAGACCAAGGAAACCTTCTGGAGACACACACATACACACACACTCACAGGAGAGAGGAAGAAATGAAAGACTTGAGAAGACTTTGATAACCTCCCTGCTGGCCCTTCTGTTTTCCGGAAAGATCCTGGATGTTGGCTACCTTTTCAAGTCATCTTGGCATGTCTCTAGTGTTTTGTAAGCCGCTTTCCAGCTAGCTGCGTGTGTGTGTGCGCGCGTGTGTGTACGCGCGCGCCTATCTGATGCATTTGACTGTCTTTTATCCAACTGCCCAGAAGCAAATGTGTTAAGTCGGCGATGCCCCTTCGTGCCCGGGTTCTTGCAGAGCTCTGAGGACGCCCAGACCCATTTTCCTGGCTGGATTTGGAGCGGCTGCTGGGCTGTGGACCCAGGTGTGTGGATCGCTTTATCCAGAAGCTTGGAAAGCGCCAGTATTGACCTGCTTCCAGGTACATCACAAGGTCAATAGAGGGTCTTGCAGCCCTCTTGTTTCCGTGTATCTACACCTTCTTCTCTTGGCCAGAAGGATATTTACGTTTTGGTCCACAGCATTTGAAGCCAAAAGTTCAGCCCTTCGAACTGGTTTGCTATACAAAACAAAACAAAACAAAAAAGGTAATGAGGATTGCTTATCAAACTGCTTAACAAAATCCCCGACTCTTCCTCAGCCCTTTCTCGGCTCCCTCCTCTCCACCAAAATGTCACCAGCTCTTGAATTACGTGGATTCGGGTTGGAGGAGAACTTGAAGGAAACGTGATTAAAGGGCTATGCGAGAACGCTCTCTTTGCTGCCCGCGGTCCTGTGGGCTTCGAAGCCAATCGTGAGAGGGACCGGTTCCCTCCGTGCTGCTTCCTCCCCGTGCAGTGCCGGGTGTGCGTGTGCAAGTGTGAGTGCAAGTGCGCGCGCGCCCGGGTGCGAGTGTGTGTGAGTGTGAGCGTGTGTCTGTGTGTGCGTGCGCGGCCGCCCTGCCTCTGCCCGCTCCCCGGGCGCGGAGCCGCGGGTTTCATGGGGCGATTGCAGCGGATCCCCCACCCAGCGCGACCTGCGGGCAGCGGCGGCAGTGGCAGGAGCTGCCTTTCCGACTCCCTAGGATGCGGGTGCTGAGCTATGGCAAAGGGCAGCGAAGTGACGAGCGAGACACGCGTACGACTGTGAAAGCCACCTGGAGCCACCTTGCCGGGATTGTACCTGCAGGCAGAAAGTCTTCCTACGACCGTCTTTTCCCCTAGAGGCACCAGGTAACAAGCCAAGGATTACTCGCCTCACCCAATTTCCTTTAGATCTTGTTTCTAGTTCTTATCTGCATTGCAGGCTACTTTACTTATTAATGTTTTGAAAATCATTGGGAAGGGTTGAGTATCCAAGGGCGCCTGCTCTGTGATTTTGTAATACAATTTCTAGTAGGTGAAATATACATCTATACCTGAGCACTTAATCTAGTAGTGAAAGCTTTGGGAATATGGATGTGCTCCACCCTGAGGATATTTTTTGAGAGCTAGGCGTGTGGAACCTGTCTGATGATGCCAGAGATCAAAATTCTGTTTCCTTCAGGCTATGGTTGCCACGGACCATTTGGTACCCAACCCTCTCCAGATTGTGGAGTGTGAGTGGGTGTTTGGTTTCCACCCATCATTTAAACCAAAGATCTTTTTTACCCTTTTCTACCTCTGGTGCCAGGTTGTTTTCTTTCCTTGTTGTGGAGGAGCTTGCCAGATCTTTTTAGTAGTTGTAAATTACGCATCTGGAGACTTTGACTTGAAATGGAGTTTTCTTGGAACTTGGTTTGCATGAAAGGGAATATATTGTCACGGGTGTGTGTCTTGAGATATGGTGTTTAACTGCCAGGGCGTGCTTTTATGTAGCAGAATAAATCCATGAAAGAAGTCATTTTTATATCTAGCAGAACCAGGCTAAACCGATAGCCACCACCCAACGTTCTCTCCAGCTGTATTGTCTCCGTCACGTCACGGAGAGGGGCTCCTGTGCGCGGTTTTTTTTTTTTTTTTTTTTTTTGTCTCTGTATAATAGATACTTTGAATTTCTTCTTCTGGTGCCTTGATTTACAAGGAGCAGGTTGGATTTGCGACTGCCTAATTAACATATTGGGTCTGATATGTTAAAATGAGATTCCCATGGCCAACTGAAGCAGAACAAATTTAGTTAACTTCCAGAGCCCTTTACCCTGGCGCCTTTTTCCCCTGAATTCCCTTTCATCCTATCTCAGCGCCCGCCCCCAAAGGAAAATTTCACTCCCTTCTTGAAGACATTAGAATTAACAAGATAAAGCACTTCCAAAGTAGTCTCATCAATGTTTTATTCCATAGTGAAGACGGTCTGAATAATTTAGCTAAGGAGTGTTAGTTTGTCTCCCGCCTTTGGGAGCTGCTTTCTGGCTACATTCAGCGGAGGACTTGGCCCAGCCAAGCTCAGGGTTCCCTGCTTAAGGAGGCAGTGACTGGGGCTGTTGGGGGGCGGGGGGTTCTGTTTGCTAAAGCCGCTTAGGAAGTGTAGGGGCGCTGCCTGATTTTCCTCCACTCGCCGCGTTTCTGTAGATATCCATATGATGGCATTTGCAGACTTCTAGCTGGCCCATAGCTGCTCTGCTTGTCCCTGCGTACTGACGTCCCCAACTCCTCTTCGAGTCTGGGCTCGGCTGCTGCTGCAGCCCTCGCAGGCTGGTGGTGCTACAAGGCCATGTATGCAGCGGGCTTTGGGGGCTGGGCTCTGCCACTGCAGCTGGCAGGCCGGCTTTGACACTTACTCCGGGCGGGGCGGAAGAGCTCAGCGGACCCCCTGGCAGACAGCAAGCGGATCGTGGCCGAGGCGGCCGCCTGGATGTGAGAGGAGGGAGATGCCCAGAGCCACAGAGGAGCGTGGAGGGCGGTGGTGTCCTGCCTTTGCCTGCAAAACCTTTCTCTCTCTCTCCCTGTCCCTCCCCTCGGCAATGAATATTCAAGAATATGGAAGGAAAACTGGCTACAAAAATGTCTTGATATTCAAATACTGCATGATTTATCAGGATTAAAAACCTGAAGCTAAGTGTGTATTTCCTAGATTTCCATTTGTTCCTCTTTCTAACCCCCCTTCTTGCTCTCCTCGGTTTGATCATGTCATTTATACCCGTATTGTTTCTAGCTGAAACACCTCTGTAAAGTCAACTAACCTTCCTCCCCAACCTGGTACCCAATAAACGTGAAAGAGGAGGACATGAGGGCCACTCTTCAGATAGATTTGCTTTGTAACTTCAAGCTGCAGGGATAACCAAGGAATGATACAGAAGATACCTCGACTTTAACAGAACTTCCCCCTCTGAGGTCCCGGG
>NW_012101798.1:1859468-1889294 GCF_000951045.1 Mandrillus leucophaeus
GCCTGCGGGGATTGGAGCCCGAGGTCTAAGTGGGTGGAGGGGAAGTGTATTGCCTGGATTAAATAATGAAATAAATGAAAGATAACAGATAATTGGGAATACATTTAAAAATGATTTTTTTCTTTTATTTTCCTTTTTTTTTTCTTTTTCTTTTTTGATGAATTTACTTCTAATCCTCTTATCACTCAGAAAATCTTAGAAATCTGATTTGTGTATTCTAAACGTCTGACAAGGACACCACTTTGTCCTCCCAAATTACCCCAGAGTACTATTACAACAGTATTGATATCATACTTACAATATTTGTTAGCAAGTAAGTTATACCTATCTAGAGAGTGCCCAAGAAAAAAGAAATGCTGGTGAATATAGGTTCTTGGAAAATAAGGTGTTTTCACCACCTCCCACCTATTTCGCTTTCTTCTGGCCTTTTCCCACTAAGGATTCGATTTTTTGCAGGTTAAGCTTTGTTCTTCCACCTTCAGCCTCAGGGAAGGCAAAGCAAACGCATTAAAATGGATGCTGAATGCCCAGAAACCTAAACAGATGATGGTGTGATGCATGTTTGAAAATGTCACTCATTGGTGCGGATTGGACTTAGGTTAAAGGTCATAACTAAATAGAACTACTAGCACACGGTTACATGCATAGAGGTTCCTAAGGGGGGGAAAAGATTTCTGCTACCTTTTTCTTCTCCCTTTTCTGGAAAAATGGAGAGGGTACAAGTTACTTTGAAAATCTGAGTCCACTGTCCTTGCTAAGAATTGTCTTTAGATAGAGCTGGCCTGGCTCACTAGCCTGACTCATTGATGAATTAACACTTCAGGTATTGATATGACATTTCCCAGCCAAAAGCCTCCTTCTTTGTAAGCCCTCTTTTAGTCACTATTAATAGGGACAGAACAATAGGATATCTATAAGAACAAGCATAAGCAGATAGGTGAAAAGAAGTTGTCGTTTGATTCCTGTACCTTGGATAATTTCTTTTAGACATTTTTTTCCCTTTCTCTTTTCAAGAGGAGAATGACCTTGAACACCAGGCTTCTGTTCTTTCACACACCCCTCTCCTTCCCTCATAGATCTAATGTGTGTATGAGCACACACAGCTTGTTTTTGAAATATGAGATTCCTGTGCTGATGTTCTGGGAGAAGTTCATAAAGGTTTAGTTCTGACTGACACCAGCCAGAAGTGATTTCTTTCCTTTTTCTGAAGAGGGGATAGCAAGAGCTATAGTTACCTGTGGGAGAATACCTCCACCCTATTCCCTCTTCAATTATTTTTTTCTCCTCTGTCAGTAAATGGATTTTGCGTGTTGAAGCAGTATCTGGTTATGGCATTGGTGTTTAAATGATCTTCATATGTTATGTCATGTTTTATCACCCTTTCATCTTTTCATGAATGGCTCTCATTTCCTTTGTCCATTTAAATCAGTTATCTTGATCTTGTTGCTGTTTGAAGCACTTTTGGCTTAGTAGTTTTGCTGAGTTTTCTTGCTGGTGAAATTGAGATCTTGCTTTCTGCTGATGTATTGCTGTGTTGTTATATGGTTGGGATGAGATGCTTGCAGGTATCTAACAATATTCCTGCCTCTACATGACACTACTACATAATATCTACTAAATTATGTATTTTAAAATAAATGTATCATAAATAAGATTGCTAATAAGTTTTATTGACAATTTTGAGGCTGGAAAAAGGAAGCTACTTGAAACTTCCTAAAGGCTTAACTGGCTAACCTAGTAGCTTATTTCAGTGATTTTTATTTTCTGGTTACTTAAAAATGTAACATATTGGCTTATCTTCAGGGTTTTGTATATAGTATAATGAATTTTATGTTTTATGTATTATTGAAGAGTAAAACTGGAAATTTGGACCTTATAGGTGTGAGTGTGAGCCCCTAGAATACATAACTAGCAGATAATTTTGCTAAATCATTCCAATAATACACATGTGCATACTCTGCCTTGTTCAACAAGCCTTGGACTGAGACTACTTATTCTGGTTGCAGAGCCCACATTTTTATTCCCATGGCATCCTTCAATCATTGAGGACTGTTTAGAACCTAAGGCTGTATAATTTGTTCATTACATGGTATGTGCATAGTGAAATTAAGAAGTATTATGTTCATAATTATTGAAGCTATTCCACTTAGAGGTGAACCATTTTTAGTATGCTCTACCAACATAAATTGTATGTTATTATGAAAATTCCAGTTTCATGTAACAGAAGACAGAAATGTAAGAATTTAATTCAAAGATAGCCAATGCTACTTTTAAGCTTTTTCATCATATTGTTGTGAAGGATACTGTGTTGACAAAATAATTTTTACTAAACATAATTTAATTTTACATAAACATTTTACATGACATAATTTAATACTAATTATGAAGTTGGTTAATAAGTGGTAAACATTACAATAGAATTACATGTTTATATAACTCTGCTGTCCGTCATTTCACTGATTCCAAGTAAACCACATGAAAAGTATTTATTGTTTAAACTGCAAACTACATTTGTAATATTTCTCAGAAATTGGTTTTCATAGGCAGTGTTTAAGTTACATGGTCACATTGGCAGGAAAATGTCAATTGACAAGTTTGTTCTTCTTAGAAAATATGTCTTCCTTTGGGCATATACCCAGTAATGGGATTTCTGTGTCAAATATTATTTCTGGTTCTAAGTCTTTGAGGAATCACCACACTGTCTTCCACAATGGTTGAACTAATTTGCATTCCAACCATGGCACATATTTACCTATGTAACAAACCTGCACATCCTGCACATGTATCCCAGAACTTAAAATAAGAAAATGTATCTTTTTACAAAAGAAATCTTTCAAAACTCAAAAGCTCACACACTGTTCTTGCATTTTTTTTGTATGTGTGTGGGAGCATGGATATAATTTATTGCTCTAAAAAATCTTCCAAATCAAATATTTTGAAAATGGTATTATAATCCTCATGGGAAACAATTGTAGAATTTTGATAGAAAATTGAATCTATTTTAGATTTTACAATAATAAAATACTCTAGAAAAGAAGTAATACATTAAATGATTAAGGTTTCAACAAATTCTGGGAGCAGTTTCTGAATTCTTAGAAAAAAACAACAAAAAATAATTCATTCAATAGATGCTCAATCAAAAATAGTATATTTAATCTGGAATGGAAGCCTAAACAATGCTGTTTATCTTGATCTATTTTCACTCCACCACATTCAGCTCTTTTGAGGAAGTGCTAAAGAGCCTTGCAGGACAAACTTCAATTTACTTCTTGATTTCAGTGTTCGTTTTTATTCCTTACTTTCTATCTTCAAGTAGGTTTTCCATGGATTTTAGTGGTATTACCTTCCAAGTACTAGAATATTTGTATTAATGTGATTTACTAGTGGGGACATACCAACTACATTGCTATGAAGCCTAACTTTCTCTTATCTCTTTTGCAAATATAGGATGTGGTACTTTTCTTATTAGTTAGCTCTCCTTTTATTATTTTTTTATCGTGTGAAGATTTGTCAAGTTTTTGAGTGGTTTATTTATACTTGTTTTTATAAGTGTTTAGACATTTGTACAGCAACATTAAACTACATATAATTTATATGGCAGCATTGAACGCTACATGAGTAGTGAAAATGCTTTATTTTATGTGGATAGATATCTTGAGATCATTAATATTCACAAATATTTTAATTTGGAATCCCACACTCAATAAAACTAGGTCTAACTTTAAATGAAAAGTTTAAGGTTATTTTTAGGAATTATGTTAGGATATTTGCCATGTATTGACTTTTTAAATATCAGACACTTAAACAATATGTATAACTGGACATTGGGACCTGACCTCAATAACTCATTTTCTTAGTAACATGAAAAATACAAACAAATGAATAAGCTTGAAAGTAATTTATTAGCTGAAACTTTTAGTTCTATTTTGATGTTCTACACTTTGTAGTAGGAGAGAGAGAAGAAATTAAGAAATCATGGCTGTGTTTCGTAGAGGTTGGTATTGTGCAGCAGTTAAATTAAAAGGAACTATGGAATTCTACCTGCCTCGGTCACAGTCCTGTATAACCTTGAACAAGTCTTTGAACTTCTCTGAGCATCATAATCCTCACCAGAGAAAGAGGGCTAATAATGTGACTTATGCAATCAGGCTGTCTGGAGGTTTCAGTGATATAGTTCATTAGGCACCTGACTGTTATTATCATTGTCATCATCACCATGATCATCTCATCATTAGCTAGCGTAAGCATGAAGAGGAAAAGTATAAAGGAGGTGACAATTGTATGGCTTCAAAAGCTCGTCAGACCAGGGGTCATATAGTCCAGTGTCTTCAGGAACCAGGCAGAAGATGTAAAGCAGAGAATCTTGCTGAGTTTAAGAAATCATAGACTGTATTTCTAATACACTGGAGAGTGCATGACTTACCCAAAGATGTTCAAATTTATTCATTTTAATCTCTGATGGACATGGCATTAGACAACTTGTAAGTTCTCCTGACATGTATATTAAATCTTAATTTTTTTTTTAAAGCATCTCTGCCAAGTGGTCATCTTGACTAAGCTTGAGTAACTTTAGTAATTCCCAAATCACTCCACCTAAAATATATTATTTCACTTTCATATAGATGTATTATAATTTTCTCTTTTAACTTGAGCCAAAACTCTGGCATCTTGTAGCTTCTAATTATTTTTAACATGGTAGAAAGAGGCACACAAGTCTAATTCCTAATGGTAGTACTTCAAGTATTTGCGCTGAGTTTCTTGAAATTTCCAAACCACAATTGCTGTGCTTATGACTAAACATATCTTGGCCCTAAACTGGTTTAGGACAGTTTTCTGTATATCATGATTTCAAGTCCTTTTGCCTTTAATGGTCAATAAATGTTAGCTGTCATTAGTCTTCATCATCACCATTTTCTGGAAGGTCTTCATTTGTTATCCAGATTTTCACTTAAGCATGCCAACAACCCACGTGGGTAGACTACCATCCAGTTAAGCAGCGCCATTACTTGCGTGCTTTTGGAGCAGACAAAGCAAGAAAATGCTGTAACTCTCCAGCCTACACTCATTTTAGATGTTACAATTTGATCAATGTTTTCTTTCCCGCTGAGCCTGGACAAGGCATTGGAGTTCTTAACATATATACCTCTTTTTTAAAAAATTAAAAATCATTTTTAAACATTTTTGTGGGTGCATAGTAGGTGTATATATTTCTGGGGTACATGAAATATTTTGATACAGGCACGCAATACGAACTATGCACATCATTGTGAATGGGGTATCCATCCCTTCAAACATTTATCTCTTGAATTACAAACAATCCAATTACACACTAAGTTTACTTCTTCAAGATGCAACAACTGGTCAATCTGAACACTGGATTAAACGTATTTGCTATTATGAGTTCTGGCACTTTTCGAACATTCAGATCATTTGATTTACTCATGATAACCAAGTTACTTAAATCTTTTCCAATAAATAGTGAGAGAAAATTCACTAATATATTTTAATGTTATTGTTCATAATAAAGATGAACAACAATGAAATGGAGCAACACAAGAAGAGTACATTTTCACCTTACTCTAAGGTGATTGGCTGGCTGCATCATGAGCTCTCTGTTCTAGACAAGAATGACTCAAGTATATGCTTTAATTCCATTAACACATATTTATTTAGCATTTAATGCATACTTAGATTTTCTGCTAATCATTTCTCCTTTAAGTCACAGAAGCCAAAATGGCATAGATGCCACTCTAGAAAAGTTGCAATCTAGAGTGAGAAACAAATATTCTTTCAGAGAGGAGCCCTAATCCTGAATCAGTCTTGATGACATTCTCACACCTTTTCCTCTAGATGCCATTGATCTCTATATTATTTACTAAATTAATTTTTGTTACCTCCTCCATTGTTTAATAAAATTGATTATTAAGCTCCTAGCAGTTTTTCAGCCTCTATATGAGGTTATCTAATTCCTAAAAAGGGGAAAAATAATTTGAATACAGAAGAAAATGACATGTAAACTTACTTGACTAAGTATCCTGGTCAAATGAGTCTTTCGGTTATCAACATTATCCATAGTCTTGAATGGTATTGTCTTTAGGCATCCTGTTTAAAAATTTTTTAAAATTTTGCATTTGATGTGAATTCAAATAGTTGTCAAGATCAACACACCACATATAAATATAGTTATTTCCTTAATGACTTCTTCATTATGTATGTTAGCAATTGCAGAAGACCCTTGGGGACCAATCCAAGACATGTTTAAGGCAGTTCATAAATTTGCCCCTTCTTTTGTTCTTTCTGTCTCAACTGTAAAGTGTTTCTTTGATTTTCTTTGCTCTTATATAGCTAATTGTTTCAATGTACTTGCCTTCCTTTTAAAGTTCGTGACAGGAACTTACTAAGAACATAAATAATAAGGTTGCTAGGTACGTTGGTAAAAATAAGGACCTAAGGCTAAATAAAAGTCTAAGGCTTCATCCTCTGAAACAAGCACGTGAGCTTTCCATGTACTTGCTGAGGACAGCACTGAAAGATGCTAATATAACTTGGATAATATATAACAGATGACGATGACCATCAGCATCATCTTCATCATATTCTGAGAAGGTGGTCTTTTCCTAGCACTGTAGATTTTTACTTTTCTCTACTCTATGCACTAACCCTACAACTTTATCATGATTGTCTCTGTTTTTTAGAGGAACATATTGAGGCCCAGTGTGTTTAATTTGCTTGCCCATGATTATACAGCTAAGATGATAGGGCTAGAATTAAAATCCAAAAATTTTTGATTCTAAAGAGGATGCTCTGTCGGCTACACCTAGGGGATTGCCCTTTTATCCTACTGCTTATGGCTGTTTTCCATTGATTATTACAAAAAATGTGTTTTTAAAATCTCCTTCAAGGATGATGAGCATCCTCTGATCATATATCCTATTTTTAGTTACTCATGTGCTTATGGTACTCTATAAATTGCCATGTCTTATGTAGTTTATAAAAACACTTTATCCACTAGGAGATTCTGTAGTTGTTTATATTGAGAAGGTATTTGCATCCTGAGTCTGGGATATAAATATATACTAAAACTTTTTGATAAAACAGACTGTGTGATTTTGGGTGATTTGCTGTCTTTAATTTTCAGTTCTCATCTGCAGGAGGGACTGGCAAGCCATTTAAACGGACTGGTATGCTGTAAGTAATAAATAAATGTTCAGGTTAACATGTTTCCTAGTGCAAAAGAATCAGAACATACTGCGATATCATGGTGGGGTGAAACTTACAGATCATTCTGTCCATCATTAACACCCTGGCATTTGTCTTATCATGCTCTGCCTTCCACTCACCTCTTCTTCTTTTGCTGTACTATTTGTGTAGACTGCTGTTGATGCTCTTAATGAGTGCTTCAGGTGTTACTCTTGTTACCTCTTCCCTTTGGCAGAGAGTGGAAAAGAAGTCACTTGACAAACTCATTTTCTCATCTTGAATCACTGGTGTTATTTCTGTGACAGAGGGGCTTGATGATAGGCAGTCAAAATCTGGGCTTAATTCCAGATATAACTGTTATCAGGACAAATCTTTTCTAAAGTAAGCCCTGTGATGTTTTCCTATCTGTAAGCTATGTTGTTACCTCTTGAATTCAAAATGGCCACAAATTCATTGCAGTGCTTCTCATCAAGAATAGATGTGTGTTTCTCTTCTCTTTGAATCTGAACTGGCCTTTTTACTTGCTTTCAACAATAGGGATTGCAGAAGTGATATGGTATAATTTTCAAGCCTAATCCTCCAGAAACTATGTAGCTTCTACTCTTTTTCTTTTCAAAAAATGTTACGATTATGTGAAGAAACATGGATTCCTCTACTGAGGACAAGTGACCTGGCTAACAGCAGCTCTAATGGCCAGACATGTGGATGAGGCCAACTGAGACCATTCACACATATTAGAACCTCCAGATAATTATAGTCACAAGAGTGACGCCAGGTGAGACCAGCAGAAGAACTAAGCAACTCAGGCCAGCCCAAATTGCTGACCCACAATTCATAAACAAATAAAATGGTTGTCACTTTAAGCCACAAAATTATGTAATCAGAATAGATAACTGAGACATCTATCTTAGGTACTGAGACATAGCCAGACACCATACCTCTCTGGAAGAAAAGCCTGGCTCTCTTTTTTAAAAATGCTTTCAACAAATATTTGTTAAATATCTACCATAACTAAGCATGATGCCCCTCAATCCATGCATTCATATATTTTTAAGGCGGAATATATTTTTTTCTTACACCTTTGGAAATATTTGCTGATTTCTCAGTAGGTAAAATTGTCTATGATATTTCCTAACATGTACATGATAAGTAATTTTGATTTGCCTAATTTATAACTTACTGACTTATCGTTGCATTAGAGAAGCTCCTCTGAAAAGGTTGTCCTCTTGTGCTAGGAGTAATGCTATTCACCTAAAACCCAAGGGAAACTTTGACTCTTTTTTCCTCCAAGTGCTATTTGGGCTTGATTTAATTCAGTGTGATATTCTGTAATTTCTCCAAGATTTCATTGTATCTTCTAATTATATTTTGGTGATTCATATTTACTATTCATTTCTTTTGCAGATTAAATCTATATTGCACAATTACTTTATCCTGGGCCTTGATATTCATCTTCTTTTATTTAATAATATTCTCATTCATGTATCAAATTACTCTACAGGAATTTGACATACTGTTACAGGTATAATATGGTGCAGGGCATAGGTCATGGGGCATTACAACTATAATTTCATAACTTTCTGAGTATTATTTATTTGCAGAAAATACATAATTAAAATGAGTGTATTTGACTTCAGTGTTTGTATTTTTAGTAAAACAGATATATTTGTGAAGGGGTACATGAAAATGCATGTCATAGTCACTTAAATATTTTCTTCAAAGCTATTTTGTAATTATGGGTTGAAACCCTCCCTGGATTATGTTGAAAATAAAATGTTTTATTTATGTTTTCTTTTTGGTCCTTCTTACTGTGATCTTAGACTCTAATGTAAGATAGGTAATGTGTGTTATGCTTTTTATTTGAAATTTCTACTAGTAAATTCTAAAATAACCAGGTTCCATATGCTGCATATGGCAATATATGTATATTGCAATATATGTACATATATATCCACGTACACACTACATATACTATGTGTATTATATACAGTGCATTATCATTGATTTTCTTGGCATATTTCTCAATTTCCTTACCTGTAGAATGGGGCTAAGGTTGATGACCATCGCAAAGGCTGTTGTGAAGAGTCCGTGAAATAATGTATTCCCAGCACCTCACACATCGACTGGCAAATAATGGAATGCTCAAACAGCACTAGCAATTATTATTATTATATATTGAAAGTGAGAAAATTACAGTTGTACATAAAGAATAATTGCAAATAATTTTATGCATAGCATGATGGCTCTTTTAAAAAATACGTCTTTATATTTTACATGTTAGACTGCAATATTTGGCCTCAGTAGATTGTCAGCTTTCAAGTCTGTTTCTAGTTTATTCTATCGAGACACAGGACCAAAGGGATCTTATAAAACAATGTCAAGGCAGTACTTTTCCTTAAAGATTGATACAGAAGGTGTTAAAAAATATAATTAAAATGAAAGCAAACTTTCCTACAGATGTACAGTAACTAACTATTGTTAAACTAACTGGGATATTTTAAAAGCAACGTCTCAAATGATGTATGGTTCTAATAATTAGGCAGGACCAGTTCAGGTTGTTTAGGGTTTTGAAGTAACATAATTTGGGAAATCTTTTAAAGAAAAAAATTATATAAAGTTACAGACACAAAAAGTAAGTAAAGTATCTTGGAAGGGGCTTTTGTATACCTTTTTTTTTTTTTTTTTGAGATGGAGTCTCGGTCTGCCCAGCCTGGGGTGCAGTGGCGCGATCTTTGCTCACTGCAAGCTCCGCCTGCTGGGTTCACGCCATTCTCCCTCCTCAGCCTCCCGAGTAGCTGGGACTACAGGCGCCCGCCACCTCACCGGCTAATTTTTTTTTTTTGTATTTTTAGTAGAGACGGGGTTTCACCATGTTCACCGGAATGGTCTCTATCTCCTGACCTCGTGATCCGCCCGTCTTGGCCTCCCAAAGTGCTGGGATTACAGGCGTAAACCACTGCGCCCGGCCAGCCATTGGTTCGGTGGTACATGTTTCACTCTTATTAAGGACATGTTTGAAGAACTGAGGAGAGATGAGTAACTTGATTTTGTTTTCTGTTTGGGAAAATCGATCTTATAGTAGCTTAGACTAATTTGTGTAACTTTTTTTTTTTCCCCATTGATATCTATCTCTTTAATAGCTCTATTTCTTTTAAATTGAAAATTAAAATATCGTTTAAATAGCTGTGTGAGTATATGACTATCACACTTATTATTCTATTGGGATCAAAATAAATGGACAAAAGAATATGTGTAATTGATGGCCAAATTTTCCCAATGATGTTGGAGAAAGTGGGGTTTTTTTTTTTTTTCAATTCTAAGTGTTGTCTGTACCATTACATTTTGAACACATGGAATAAATAATTATCCCTAACGTCTATATTAAACAAAGGAAGCAGATTCAAGGGCAATTTAAAACCAAGATAGGAAATTTAAGTGAAATATATTACTCTTGGTATAAAGTGTGCATTCAGGAGGTGCTGGTCAAATACATGAATTGATATGTACATTAATAAATAAATATTGATTTTGGAATGTGGCCATAAAGCACTAAAATTTACTTATATGTACCAATAGAAGGAAACTAATTTTATTTTTTGTAGTCATTACCTCTCTACTGGTGTATGTACTTTTAGTGATAGCATTTTGTAACATTTGGGGATACACAACAAAGAAAAGAATCCTAATTTTTGAAATATGAAACAGCCTTTGAAAAACAATGTCATATCATTCTAAAGATTTTTAAATATTTTCTGTGTTCCTATATCCCCTTTGTGAAATACAGTCTATATTGGGAATGAGAAATTAGTGTCAAGTCTCTCAAACTGATTCATAGCCCATAACACAAAACTTTCTTGAACGGGGTAATCGGTATTGTAGAATTATCAGTGATGCTTAAGTGGAGAAACTATGTGAGCTGAATTTAAATGGAGTTAGCACTCACTGTTTCTGAATTGGTGCTATCAATAGTAATTTGAAGATATGCTTTGCCATTTTAAGCTGAAATGATAAATTGACTATATATCAGTCCAAGATGGAGTTGAGACCTCCAGGTGAACAATGTGTAAAAACAGTGAGACAGATGAAATTATGTGATGGTCCCAAGCTTGTTGGAGTTCAGGTTCTGTAACTTACATTTAACAGAATATTTTTGGTTTCAGCATCTAGAATTAAGGCTGGAAAATAGGGTTGTATCACTTAGAACTCATTCAGCAGGAAGTGAAAAACTCAACCTAAATTGCCTCAGCATCAAAGGAATATTTTTGTTCAGACAACCAATTGCAGGATTATTTTCAGGCATAGCTTGACTCAGTATTTAAAAAGTTGAAAAATCAGGATCCAACTTCCAGCTCTAATTTCTCTCCATTGGTTCCTTTCTTAGATTTGGAGGGATAGGTCAGGGTCGCTTCGTATCATAACAACACCATGTCCAAAGGCTGATGAAGAAAGGCCTTGAAGCAGAGGAGGGAAGCAAGAAAGAAAGTGGGAGATAGAAACTGTTTTCTGACAGTCCTAACAAAGATCCTTACATTGATTCTTTTCAGCCCTAATTGTTTGACTTGGGTCATGTTACCATCTCTGAACTTGGTTGGAAAGAATCAATGCACTATTTGATTTATTTAACCCTTCCTTCTTCTTGTCTTCTCTTTCTCTTTCTATCCTTCTTTTTTTTCCTTTCTTTCAGAAATAGTTTATCTGAGAAGCCATTTTTCTGTCCCCCATGTGAAATTCAAAAACCGATAAACTTTTAGTGAATTTCTAATATTTTGGTTTGGTAATTAGTGTTTCCTGCTTTAAGATTTCTTAGCAAATTTTGTTATTTTAGGGAAACAAATGGAAAATTGTCAAGCCACAGTCTTACAGCAAAATATTTGTAATGGCTGGGTCTAATAGAATTTTACGAATAAAATTGCATATATTTTTCATTGAGAAGCACACAACTGTAATATTTGTATAAGCAAGCTTTGTCTTACTGTCATAAAACAGTAAAGGACCATATACATGTATGAACGTACACATACTTTCAAATAAGCTTATTTATTTTTATCACATACTGAATCTCTATTAATGTGCATGCTATATATTGTACTGTTCATAATTATCATACTTTAAAAAAGTTTACAAATAAATTTAAGCTACAAGATTGTGGAAATATTATTAATTTTTTTTTGGCCGGGCGCGGTCGCTCAAGCCTGTAATCCCAGCACTTTGGGACGCCGAGATGGGCGGATCACGAGGTCAGGAGATCGAGATCATCCTGGCTAACACGGTGAAACCCCGTCTCCACTAAAAAATACAAAAAACTAGCCAGGCGAGGTGGCAGACGCCTGTAGTCCCAGCTACTCGGGAGGCTGAGGCAGGAGAATGGCGTGAACCCGGGAGGCGGAGCTTGCAGTGAGCTGAGATCCGGCCACTGCACTCCAGCCTGGGCGACAGAGCTAGACTCAGTCTCAAAAAGAAAAACTTTTCTTCATTTTAAAATGAAATAAAGTATAGTAAAATTATAGAAGGGAATATGACAATGGCTGCATTTAACTATAATTTTTCTTAAAAGTCTTAGGTAACTTCTTTTTCTCTTTGTTAGAGAGAGATCACACAAGTGCTGAAGAATTATAGCTTTGTGTTTGTTATCATGATCTATTTTTGAATTATCTGAAATATAGAATTCTCCATTATGATTTATCCAAGTCATGCTCTTTTTTCATAGGGATAAATCCGTATTTACTTATCAACTTCCTTGTAACTTTGTACTGTAATTTAATTTTAAGCTTATATGAGACAAAAACGTACTCAAGTTTTAACTGAGTTATGATATACCATATTTTGTATTGACTTCTGGTATGATTACAGTTAGAGGAAGGAAATAATAAACCTTTGAGCTGGTGAGATATAGGTCAGTTTGAGAGTCTCTGCTTCAGTATAAGGTCAGCTCTGCTATTAAAGTTCAGCTTTCCAACCCCCTAAAGGGTCATTGCTTTTCTCTCAGGACCACAGCATTTCTAGAGTCATTGAATAAATAATTTTCCATTTGACAAATAAAACAGCTGAAATTAACCTCTTGTGATGATACGATTAGACTTTGTGTCCCCCACCTGAATCTCATCTTGATTTGTAGTCCCCACACCTGCTGCCTTGTGAAGCAGGTGCCTTGTGAAGCAGGTGCCTTGTGAAGTAGGTGCCTTGTGAAGCAGGTGCCTTGCTTCCCCGTAGCCTTCCGCCATGATTGTAAGTTTCCCGAGACCTCCCCAGCCATACTAAACTGTAAGTCAACTAAACCTCTTTCCTTTATAAATTACCTAGTCTCGGGCAGTTCTTTATAGGAGTATGAAAATGGACTAAAAATGTGGGGATTTAAAAAATATTCTCTGTGTTTGAGTTCCCAAGTGGCATGTCAACAAAGTAATCAAGCACACCTGTGTTTTGTAGGGGAATCAAACATGGTTCAGTTACTTGTGTATGTAATCTCTATTAAGTGGTTTTGAGATCAATTTTAATTATAAACTTTCAGTGTCTTTGCTATAAAGCTGTGTGAGAACATTAAAAATATGTAGGCCTGACTTTCTAGTTTTAAGGTAGGGCAATACCAACTTATATTGTTATTATATTTTAATTGCACTGGCAGGCTTCTTAAGGTCTAACACATTCTTTAAAAGTTGCATACTTATTTTGTTACAGCTAACTTCAATATTGTGGAGATGGAAATCTGAAAGTCCCCTTTTTGTAGTCATTTTTTGGTCGGAGTACTCTAAAATTTATTAACTAATTATGGTGAAATCACAACTCAGCATTCCATTTGGGAGGAAGTTACTGGCAGCCTGTGAAGAAAATAATGCAGTGTGGTTAACTAATGTTCCTGTTTCCTATAGTGTAATGTAACTAGTTTAATAAATTACATATGCAACAATAATCTCTTGAATTATCGAGAAGGAAATAGTTCCTAGGCCTCTACAACTAAGATATTGCAGAGTCAAATACCTTGTGCTTCAAATATTCAAACCTCTGCTCCTAACTTCAGCATGGGTAGCACATACTCCATATATTTCACTAGATAAAGATACTTTGAAATATTTAATATTTTAAATACAGTCCAAGACAGTATACTTTTGTCATTTCAATCAATGTGGACCGAAATTTGAACGACTGGTTAATTTTCTTGCAATTAATCCTTTTGTGAAAATTTCATTGCCACCATTTAATTAAAATCAACAATAGATTGTTCATAATCATGAACAAGGAGAATATACTGTAATATAATATTATATCATTTGTAGCCTCTTCAAATAATTCTTCAGAAGAGAGAAACATTGAACTAGAAGGTTAACAGTGAAAGTAGCATATAGCAAAAAACAGAAAAATAGTGTCTTTTCCAGTTTGGGTAGAGCAGATTTATTGTATGATTCTGCAGGGAATCTGCAAAGTGCTCTAAACACTCACTTTTAATTGAGATAACCCTGGGTTTCTTGAAGTGTAACCAGTGACAGACTAAAGTAACATTTTGATTAAGCAATGTTGAATTTCGAAGTACTGTTACTCTACATTACTGCTGGGAACCTTAATTGAAGTGCAGAATCTGACTAAAAGCAACAAAGGCAACTAAACAAAAACAAAGAAACAAAAGTTCTAAATCGTGCTTTTTAAAATCAGTTTCTTCACAGTTTATCTCTAAGTGTACATACATGCACATACACATTCAC
Source organism: Mandrillus leucophaeus (assembly GCF_000951045.1). Taxonomy (NCBI): domain Eukaryota; kingdom Metazoa; phylum Chordata; class Mammalia; order Primates; family Cercopithecidae; genus Mandrillus; species Mandrillus leucophaeus. The sequence continues at coordinate 1,874,363 of NW_012101798.1, forward strand.
AAGACTTCCTTTGTTCCTCTATTTGGATTAGATAATGTCCCTCCTGCTTCTTAATTTTTTTTTTTCTTTTCTATGTCTTATTTGCAGAGTTGACTATTTCCAGATAAAATATCCTAATCATAGGCAATCAATTGCCAGTTTAATTTTTAATGAAGCAGCTTTAAGGATGTGCTTTTTACTAGTATTTTTATTCATATTTTTCTAAGATACAGATTGCTTTATTATCTTCTTCATGATTAATGGATGAATATTTAAAGATAAATAATGAATGAGAGAGGATAGTACAATTGTAGTCTGCTGTTCTTCATGTAGTACTCTGTGTGGTAGTCTAACATTGATATGGTTTGGGTTGCTGTCCCCACCCAGATCTCACCTTGAATTGTAATAACACCCATATGTCAAGGTTGGGTCTATCTGGAGATAATTGAATCATGGGGGCAGTTTCCCCTATGCTGTTCTTGTGATAGTGGGTGAGTTCGCACGAGATCCATTGGTTTTGTAAGCAGCTTCCTCCTGCTCTGGGCACTCATTCTTTCTTGTGTCGCCCTGTGAAGAGGTAACTTCTGCCACAGTTGTAAGTTTCCTGAGGCCTCCCCAGCCATGCAAAACTGTGAGTCAATTAAACCTCTTTCTTTATAAATTACCAAGCCTCAGCTATTTCTTCATAGCAGTGTGAGAATTGATGAATACAAACATTATTAGAAGTAATAGTATACAGATATGGCATTGGAATTATTCCTAAGATATAGTTGAACAGGTAAATTGTAATTACAAGAAAGTTTATTGCTGTGTGACAATTGCAAATAGCATATACTGGCCTTTAATGATCGTTTCTAAAATAGTCATATTTAATTTTATTTGACCTATAATTATATTAAAATGTGAATTTTTATTATGAATTTTTACATGTACAAGGTAAAAAAAATGTCAAGTATAACAGCAAAAACACATTTAAGCAACTTTATGCAACCTAAGTATTCATCAGTGGTGTGTAGGTTTCTTATTCTGCTGTTTAATTAAATGAAATAGGCCTATTGCTGAAAATATGTGGTTACATAAGAATGGAAGCCATTGTGGGCATGTTTCTTTGGGTAAAAACATGTATGTACACACATATGCAAACACATATAAATGCACATTTGTGAATTTACATCTTCTGGAAGGATACCTACATAGGCAAAAAGTAGACGGGGTACTTTCTAGGATGGGATGTTCTAGGGTAGGAGGGGCAAATGATATTCAACTTTATCTTTTTTATAGAGTTTGACATTTTTTACCTTGTTCATGTAAAAATTCATAGTAATAAAAAACAAATACATGTTTTAACAGAGATTTTTATTGTAGGTCAAATAAAGTTAAATATGAGTATTTAAAAATGATGATTAAAGGCCAGTATATGTTACTCACTGTGCTATTAAATATGTATGTGCCAACTAAAACATCAATGATATTTGAAAATTATTTTTCTATAAATAAATTGAAGAAATTTAGCAATCAAGCTTATCTGCAATGTAATTTGTATTATATGCAACAGGCTATATGCCTGGCTGCTATTGGGAATTTCACTAACAGTGAGAAATACCAAAAATACGAATTTTTTGAGAGTTTTTGCTATGTCTTACAATGTAATTTTATGGAGGGAGTATCTGTAGAACATGAACATCTAATTTAATTAAAGTAATACTAAACTTTTGACTTATGTGATAAAGGATATATCATTTGGGGGCTCTTTTTATGTGCAAAGTGTTACATTTATGAAGACAGGAATATTGAGTGTATTGTGCATCTCTACATCTGGCCCTGGAACAATGTCCACTATGTAGATTAGTGATTACACAATTAAGTTAAAAATACCATTTTTTGTCCTACAATTTCAACATAATTTTAAGATTATGTACGTATAATACAACTGTGTATTCTAATTTACTCTGATATATTAGACAAATTAATGAAAAGGATGAGAGGCTCTGCTAAGATGCTATTCTAGAAAATTAATAATAGAAAAAAACACTGAATTCCACATTAAGAGAGATAAACGTTTTATTTGGGTTTGTACAGAAGAATGAAGCTACTACACTTTTGAAAACTATTTTATGTCTTATTTAGCAGAAATATATTTGCATCGATGCATATTCCTAGAACAGAAGAAGTACTCAAATCGTATCTTTCCTCTGTACATTTTCAATAAACTTGATCAATAGTATAAAAGGATAGTTTTCACATTTAACTTTCACGGCAGAACTCTAAGGAGGTTAGCTTTTAAAGACTAATCTCCTACTTTTTACTGAAATATAATTCACATAACAAATAATTCATCCTTTTAGCGTGTACAATTTAGTAGTTTTTATTATAATTACAAGGTTGTGCAGCCATCACCACCATCTAATTTTAGAATGTTTTCATTATCCCTAAAAGGAACTCCATATCCGTTAGGAGTCACTCCCCATTCCGCCTCTCAGGAGGTTATTTCTGGAAAACAAGCAACAAGAAAAAGAAAAACAAACACACGTACACAAAAACCAAACTTTATAGAAAATTCATTTTCCCAAGGGCCTTTTTCTTAATCTTTAGGATAATTAAGCCATTTTTTGAAGTATTCCTCTAGGTATATTTTTCTTTTGTCAAATGGTTTGATTTTGCCAGATTCTCATTTATTAGTAGCTATACATTTGAGTCTAGGAGTTATCTAACAAAATTCTCATTGACTTCATGAAATCCTAACATTTATAAATGAATTTCCATTCTACTTTTCCATAGCTATGTTTATGATGTTTGTAATTCAATGTCATATGATGTTTGTAATTCAAAAGTATTGATAAAGGAATCAACAACATGGTCAAAGATATAGATATCTCTGTGTTAATTTATGTGTCCATTTTTCTATATTGGTATAATGTGAAGAGACATTTGAATTGGGCTAATTATATACATGAGTAATTCTTTAGTGGATATTGTAGTGACAGTTTTCTGCTTTAAGCAATCTTGTTATTTCAAAGACTTGAATAAATACTACTAGGTTAAGAGCCCCTTTGTATATCACTTGAAATTGTATATATTTTTCTTTTCTCTTGAGAAACAGTGAAATGTACTTAGTTTCTATTTGTGAAATTGATGATTGAGGGAATTAATTTTATTTATTGCAGCTAAGAATATTAGCATTTACTTAGTTTTTATTATTCTAGGCTTTAGTGACATTTAACTGATAGGTACTTTCAAGGATGCTGAGTTTCTTTTTGTTTGTTTTCACAACTGCTTCTGTAATATGTGGTGAGAACTCTAGGAAGAGACTGTTCTGTAAAGGTGAAGCTAATCTAATCATTCGATAGTGAGTTCTTGAATCCTCTCTATGATCCTAAGTTTCTTTTACCCCTCATTTATTCTTAACAATATCTTGCTTTTTTCTCACTAAGCTACCAGTGAAGTCATTTCCCAGAGTAGGCAAAAATAAAAGATTTCTGTCTTTAGTCTGGTCCTCTTTTTCTCTTGTCAGGTTTTGCATCTTTAACTCATTGATTTCTTCATTCAATAAATATTTATTTCTAAACATCTTCCTGTTCCATAAAGAGTGGTAGGATCTAAAGACTCAGCAATAGAGTGAGACGTCATGTCTACAAAAAAATTTAATAACTTGCCAGGTGTGGTGGCATGCACCTGTAGTTCTAGCTACTTGGGAGGCTGAGGTGGGAGGATTGCTTGAGGCCAGGAGGGTCAGGCTACAGCAAGCCATGATTGTGTCACTGCACTCCAGCCTGAGCAATAGAATAAGACCCTGCCTATAAATCAATGAATAAATAAATAAATAAATAAATAAATGCTTAGCAGTAAACAAGAGAGAGATGATTGTTGTCCTAGTTGAATGTACAGATTAGAAGGGACTCAGATTCCCAAGAATTCATAGATTCAATGTATTGAGCACCAATCTGATGTCTGATATGGATAGTAGCATTGAAGATATAGAGTGGATTTGCACATGTGGGGACTGTGATAAAACAGGAAACTTCATGTGCCCTGGCAGTGTGTAAGGTGACATCTCAACATCAGACTCACCTTCTTTTGTGTCTCCAATCAGCGCATACTACATAAGGCACAAAGATGGTGCATGTTGGACTCTCTGCTTATGTCAGGTCTGCCATTCTGACTCACAACTTCCCATTTAGTGTGTAAACTATTAAAATCCAGTTGTTAGGCTAGATTCATCACCACTTGCTTTTAAAAATTAGATATTTGTAGATATTTATAGATCTGTATAGCTCTTTGAAGGCATTGAAGATGCCATATGTCTCCATATTTGCAAAAAATACATTCTGCAGTTAATAAGTTCTGAGGATTTTCCTACTTTTCTTTTTATTTTAGATCATGTATACTGCTCTGGCTCAAGTGCTGGGTTGAAAATTTCTTTAAATATTACCCTTCATTAATCAAAAACTCACTGTCCTATGATTGTTTCTTGTATTGCACCATCAGATAATTTATCCAACAACAGGAGCAAGGGATTTTACTGTTCAACCAACTTCGTGCTTACTTACTTGTGGGTTACATATCCGTGTAGCTTTATGGCCTTGAAACGGTTTTCTATTACTTATTTGTAAAATAATTCAATTGTTTTGCTTTATTTCACTCTCTTCAACACACTAAGATATTCGAAGTTTCCTGCATTTATTTAGCTTAGACAAATACCATTTTATTTCTCTGAATAAAATGTCCTAATTGTATAGTCAGTGTAGCTGATACAAATATTGTCCAAGGATAACTAAATTGTTTGTAGTTCTCTAAACGCGCTAAGCTATTTTATATTTCAGTGTCTTTGCTTTTGCTCCTCATTCTGCTAAAATGTCATTTTCCTGATCATCCTTTAATTAGTCATTCAATAGGATTTCCAAAATCTCCTTTGGAAGGAGGTGTTCCCAGTGCTTGAAAGTTGAAGTTAGTGTCACATGTCTTAGTTCTCATACTGCACTCCAATCATATGTACTGGTGAGACCACAGGTGGGTTTCTTCTAATTAGCTTCATAAGTTGCAGAATCAGTTCTAGGATCTTTGAGAAGTTGTTTTTCTGAGAACTTTACTTTTTTCATGTAGTGCCTGTTTTGTATTAGAGCATTATTTCATTGTTGCACACATTATATTTAAATCATTTATCCTTCTATGGACATATGAGACAGACACTGATATCTTTGAGCATGATATATTTAGCTTCTTTTAATTTTTTATCCAAGTACCTAGAAAGGTGCTTAAGATATTATCAACATGAAACAGTTATGTGTAAAGGCATTAATGATATCATAAAACACAGGTGACAGTTTTCTCAGAGATTTTCTCTGACCCTATTAATGTGAAGCAAAAGATTTACTGTAGAATGATATCTGAAAAACTTTTATCAGTAAAGAAGTAAGGGGAAGAGCTAGGAAGGACCTATATACATTTTGATTTAATTAAAGCGTTCCTCTGGATTAAATCACTTTAGGGCAAAGACCTTTTTTTCAGTTATGTAGATACCTTTCTGAATTGGCAGTTGGATCATGTAAATAAAAAAATACTGTTAATATTTATTGTTTCAAAAGTATAATGGGAATTGTTGATCCTATGCAAGGGTTTCTGAAGACTGCTTTTGAGAAATGCATGTCCTTAAAAATATCATGTTCTTGGATTATATTCTTTTCATTTGTTTGATATCAATCAGTATTGTTTGCTTAGAACTTCTAATTCCATGTTTTATATACTGTAATTACTATTTATTTGTTGTCAATTTAGATGTGCAGTAATGAAACATGGAATAGAATGTCATTTCTTTTAGAGCATTGCTATTTTGCACTATATACTTTTGAGAGAATATAAATGAGAAAAGATAATTTTCTTTTACTGTATTCATTTAACACATATAACTGCTTCAATCATGGGACATACATTTATCTACTCAAATTTTCATTGGTCACTTGTAAAGTCTGTTATATATGATTAGAAATTATATTTTCTTGAGAGTTTCCTTTGATATTTATATTAGTTCTTTATCGTTTTGCTAATTGTTATTTATATAAAGGTATTTCCTTTTAATTAAATGAATTTAACTGGAAGGCTTAACAATTATAATCTGGATATCTCTTCTGTCTTACCAACTGTTGGGGTGAATTAGGTTGAAATGGCTTATATAAAGCTCTGGACTCTCTTCTTATAATCCTCCCTCTTTTAATTTATACTGTATATTCCTGCAAGATAAATCTTCGTAAAGTGCTTCAGTCAAGTAATTTCCCTACTCAAAAACCTCTAGAGGTCCCTCATTGCTTACTAAATTAAACCCAAACTTTCTCTCTGACATTCATAGCCCTCCAAACCCCAATATAATCCAGCTCTAGTCTCAAATATTACTATTCCTCTGTTTACACTGTTCACAACAGTAAGACAGAATTATTTGGCTTCCACAGACTCTATTTTATTTTTTTTTCCACTCTGTATTTTTCTGGGCTTGTTCTTCCTGGAACACTTGTTCCTGTGTCATTTCGTACTGTTCAAATCCAGTTGATCCTTCAGAGCCCATCTCAGAAAACCACGTCTGTGAGAAGCCTCTCCTGATTTATTTATTCAACAAGTATGTACCTTCCCAGGCATTAGTCAAGCGTACTGTGAATGACAAAGACAAAAATCCGTATTATCCAGAGCTTACTTTTTAGCTAGGGCAGGAAGATAATAAATGAAGAAACATATAAAATAAAAAATAATGATTTAAATATATAAAATATGAAACGATAAAAAATACAAAGGAAAATAGTGAATGTAAGATATCAAGTGTGAAATTTGAGAGGGAGGGCTGGTATTTTATTGAGAGTGATCAGGAACATGTCAACTCAGATGAGAAGGTATTTTTCAGAGATGCCTACTGAGAGAAAGAATTAGTCATGAGGATATCCAGAAGAATAGAGCCTGAGACAGGAGTGAGTTCAAGAACCTTGGGGCAGAAGCAAGCTTAGCATGGTTATAAAATAGTCAAAGGGCAAATGCGGCCGAACAGAAGTGAGTGAGCAGAAGAGTCACTGAAGTCAGAGAGGAGTAAGTCCTGGGGACCAGTCAAAGGACTTTGGCTTTCATTATGAAAGAGATCAGAAGCCATGGAGAGTTTTGAGCAGAGACATGACCTGAAATGACTTATATTATAAAGGATTGCTCTGGCTGCTGCCCTTGAATAGACTCTAATGACACAAAAGGAAAACAAAGGAGGACTAAAAGCTATGCTGATCAAGACTTAGTGGTAAATTGAACCAGGGTTCTGGTGTAGGAAGTGACTAGATTCAGGGAAAGTATCATAAAATAAGGAAGTACGTATAAAGGGTGAATAAGAAATCATAAGAAAAAAAAAGTAGCATTTCAGGGAATAGTTCTTCATCTTAATAACTATCATTCCTTTTTATTACGTTTGTTTTTCGTACCAGCTTCTTTACTATGCTGTTACTTCCATCATCCATATGTAAATCTCATAACAGCCCTTTAAAAATGTAAGTGTTGTTGGCCGGGAATGGTGTCTCATGCCTGTAATCCCAGCACTTTGGGAGGCTGAGGCTGGTGGATCACCCGAGGTTAGGTGTTCGAGACCAGCCTGGCCAACATGGTGAAACCCCATCTCTATTAAAAATACAAAATTAGACGTGGTGGCATGCACCTTTAATCCCAGCTACTCGGGAGGCTGAGAGAGGAGAATTTCTTGAACCCAGGAGGTGGAGGTTGCAGTGAGCCGAGATCGCACTATCGCACTCCAGCATGGGTAATAAGAGCGAGACTCTGTCTCAAAAACAAAAATAAAAGTATGTGTTGTTATTGTTACATTTATACAGGTAAGGAACTTAGAATATAGAGAGGTTGAGTTACAAGAAAATATTATATGTGTCTATCTTCTTATATTCTTAGTAGATGAGGAAAAAAAGGCAAGGAATAAATACACTAGAATTTTACTAGTGGTGGAATAATAAATAATATTTTAGATTTTTATGTTTATCTGCATCTGTTTCAAGAAAGTGTTTTATTTTCCTTCTACTTATTTTAAAATTCTTATATTTTGGTGAATAAGGATATTGCCTTAATAATCTCATAACCATTAAATGTAAGAATTGTGAGTTGACACCCCATTTATATGACTTTTCTTTGTTATTTTATGGTTAACAAAGTACAGAATTTGTAGTCAGACTTGGTTTCCAATTCTATAGCCTTGGGCAAATAATTTAGACCCCATGAACCTCAGTGTCTTCATCTGTAAACTGAAATTCCAAGGTTTTAGACTTATTTTCAGGATGCAAGTGGACACAAAATGACAGTCTTAAACACAATACCTGTCACATAATACAGCATAATAAATGGGTGCTATTATGATGCCCATGTTATGTAGATATTCAGATTAAATGTTTCAACAGATAAGAAAAAATATACAGTACTATAATATATATAAACAAATAGCTATATATTATAACTAATACATTACTATGAAAATGAATTTCAACTCAGAACGTTAAAAAATTTCACTGTTTAATTCTTCAATATTATGACTTGATTTTAGACCTTTGTAGATGGCATTTATTTTCATTTTTAAATAATTAATATGCATTCATTTCTTGTCACTTAGTTATGAATACCTTAGCAGATACATTTCAATAACTTTGAAAAATTATGGATAATCAGTTCAGGATTATTCTTCGATACTGGTTTAACATGGGCCAGTGTTTAGTGAAACAATCTGCTGACATCAGTAGCAAACAGACTTGATGTCAGTGCCTGTTTTGTCTAAACAGAAGTTTTAGGATCAAGTCCAATTCCATAAAAATCATTGCAATTATGACATTATGTGGGACAAAGTAAATTAAGATATTCTTTTTAAATTACATTTTTAACAAATCAAACAAAAATGTTTTCTGTAATTTTTGTAAATGTTGCTTTCTCTAGTTAGAAAATTTTAGAAAACAGTATAAAATAAAACTGTTTAAATGTAATCATGTGCACACCTAAAATAATGGCATAGACCCTATCTTCCTCATATACAAGTGTATGTATGTATGTTTTTTCCTATGCTTTATAGCAATTCAAATAAAAAACTGCTAGATACCAATTAGTGTGACTCAACTGCATTTTTCCTAGAGATATGGAATGAAGAAATTAAAAAATCCAATCTTCTGCAATGTTTCAAAATTATCAGTCCTACTGAATTATTGCTGTATAATTATATTATTAACATTTGCTTTGCCTCTATTATGAGTTATTCTCATTAGCTTTCACTTTCCTTCAGTGTCACAGGGTTCTTCATAGTACAGTGACTGTTATAAAATAAACTCATGCTATGTAATAGTTCTCAGTAAAACTGGGCTGAGTTTGTGAAGGGTATGCATCATAATGAGCTCCACCACACTTAATTTTAGATTCATCGGTATGAATCACCGATGAGCCTATCTTTTCTTAAATTAGATCTTTCAGCATCTTCTATTAATATATTGGAAGCCATACTCCTTTTTGAATAGTAGCCAAAAATATGTCACTAAGTTAGGAAGTTCTTCTAGTGATGGAATCATCCAGAGATAGCCCTCTATCTAATGTAGTTTCTCCCCGTGGAGTCTCCTGATGTTCAAAAAGCCATAAAGGCAAATAACTTAATACAGAGAAAGGACATGCAGTGCTGTTGGCTAGACACGAGATCTACTTCAGCAGTAGAAATAAAATAGTAGAATCATGTAATTTGGTAGCCAGGGAAGGATTTTGTAATCCTTCCTGATACACCATCTGGATAGACATAGGTCCTGAAAAGTTGAAGTATGAAAGTTTCTTTTAGGGCTTGGTTAACTGTAATATATCTTGTAAACTGACTCTAAGATCTGTATGTTCCAATGTATACTAAGACCCTCTGCTTAAAATGAATCATAATGCTGTAGGATTTGAGTTTTAATTTGTATCATTTTCAGTTTTGATTCCTTCTTGGCATATTGAAAATTATTTGAAAGTGAAGTTTGTTCTTTTACTTTTACATACACTGGATCAACATTCTTTTAAATTATTCTTAAATATAGTGTATAATATGAAAAATGCATTATTATAGTCCCCTGATAATTACTCCCTGAGAAATAATTTAATTATGTAATGAAACATAATTACATCTAAACAGTTTTATTTTATACTGTTTTTAAAAATTTTCTAACTAGAGAAGGCAACATTTTCAATGGGGGAACTATTATACTGTTGGAACTTATGAGTATAATCAGTAAGTTGCTCCCAAATAACAATTATAAAAGAACAGCATGTTGATATTTTTATAATTTTAGAACTCGGAAAAACATCATTTCTGATTTATGATGAAACTGGAACACATTACTCTTCAATACATTGTATTTTGTTAGGAAACCATGCTGAATTCTATTGACCTAGATACAGCCTTCAAAATGATGAAAAGTTAGAATGTGCCTTTTTATTTCCTTAAAATGTCTTAGTTTGAATACATTATTTTAAAAAAAGTACATAAGATTATGTATTCACAGGCCTTTGTGTTGGCTAGTACATATAATTTATCTGAAACTTGATAAAAAACCAAAGAACCCAAAAACTCAAGTGTCGTGATTTTGAGTTCAGTTTTAAAAGTTAATACATGCAGTCAAAAGTTAAGTTGAAATGTCTAATCCCTTAAGTAAATTTAATGATTTAAAAAAGATTTGCTTGTGTGTCAGAATATACTATGCAGCATAATGTAAGTGATTAAAAAATAAAGAAGGCATAATATTTGTTTTTAAGGAAGTTGTTATATCCTTGAGAACTGTGACAACCTCACTCTTGATTCTGATCAAAGCAGAATACTAAGCATGCAGTAAGAGAGTACTGTGTTTATGGGGTTTAAAGAAAGAAGGATAAGATCAAGTCGTTAGGAACCCAGAAAAATATCACAGAGAAGGAGGCACCTGAGATTGTCATTGAAGAACAGCTTGGATTACAGTGGTTTGAAAATAAGGGCAGATATTTTAGAAAAAGGGAACAGTATGAATAAAACAACAATAAGTGAGGTCCAAATCATGTTTGAGTATAAGGAGCAGTCTCAATACTGCTTGAGTATAGGAAGTAAATAGGATATTTATGCATGTTTTTCCTTTTTTTGCTCCTATGTAGGCATAACTAAGGTGTTATTATTAGATCCAGAATCTGTCCATACTAGTCTCTAATTCTTAAAGAGCTCCATTCTAAATTTGCACACTTTACCCTTTTCCTGTTGTTGCAACACAGCAGTCAGGATTGGAATATTCTAGTCAACCCTGTTTGGGGTCTATTTCAGTCAATCCCAGAACTGAGTGGGTGGACTCCATGTTAATGGGAAGAAAACACCTGCAATATTTTAAAGGTAAGGAATTTATATTAGGTTTTGATGACATTTGGGAGCCATTGAGGTTTTCTATTGGAAAATTATACTGTTGGATCTTACGAGAATAATCAGATATTAGTTCAACTGAAGAGTAAGAGAAATATCTGAAGCAATGAGACTGGTTAAAAGGCAGTTAAAACATTCTGGGTGGAGGCAATGAGGAAATGCGTCATGGAGTTGGTATTACAAATGGACGTAAACATATGGCTCAGTGATCTTCAGTTTACTTTCATTAGAATTTAGCAATTCGGAGATTTAAAATTAGGAGTTAAACATTTTCATTTTTGATATCGTGGAGGTGAATAATGAACTCTCTTTTAATCTCAAGATCTTGGTCTGAAAGAGGAGTTAATTTCATGGGTCTCTTGCACTGTTCCCTACTATGGGTATTTGGTATGGCTTACAGGCCCCTCAGCATCAGTTGCATGGTTTAGGACAGGTAGAAAGTAGGTGGTTAGGTTATGGTCTCCAGTAGGAGGTGTGGAGCAGGTTTACTGTGCATGGTTACCGACTTGTCTGATTCCAATGAGACAGAACACACTCATATGCAGCAAGCCACATGAAGTGGATTTATTACTTACAGATAACAGAAAGGGACAGAAGGAGCATAGCATCCTATGTGAGCTCATTTCTCAAGGTTCAAAAAAGCTTACTAAGGCAGACTGAGTTTTGACTGCACAGGCCCTGCTTGCAACACAGCTGAGGGACCCCCCAAAGGCAGACTCCCTTGGATTATATACCTCAGTGGCAGAATGAAGCACTGAGTAAATATTTGAAAGACATCCTGCATCCAGGAGAATGAGAAACTAAGCCTTGGATATTGCAGGCAATTCTTTTCTGACGCAAGATGTTACATTCCACAAGAGGGACATGAACAAGGCTTGAACTATGTCAGGCAGCTTCTCCCTATCTCAGGCTATTCCATTTCCAGCTCATTCTGTAGCTGTGCTTGAGAACGACAAGCAAAAAAGAGGGAAGAATTGGGTTAGTTCAAGGTCACCCAGAGAACTGTTCTGTAGGAGGCCCTATCCTAGTCTGGCTGTTTAATTTTATGATTCTAACTAGGGAGAGTTTCTCTCTTTTCTTGTGCTACCATCATCTTGCAATCAACCAATTACATGGTTTTCAGCTTGACATGTTCAAATATATTATTTTAATTTAGTGATATAAACAAATTAAAACTATTAGAATCAAGGGAGGAAGGAAAACATAATTTTTTTCCCTTTTTTCCAAATCTGCTTTGCTCCTATGTAGGTATAAATTAAGGGGTCTTTATTAAATCCAGAATCTTTCTATATTAGTGTTGAATTCTTAAAGAGCTCCATTCTAAATTTGCACACTTTACCCTTATCCTGTTATCACAGCACAGTAGTTGGAATTGGAATGATTCTATTCACTCATGTTTGAGGTCTATTTCAGTCAAGCCCAGAACTGACTGGGTGGATCCATGTTATTCTTTTGCCCTGAGCTCTGTACACCTTATTTGGAGGTTATTAATATTGTAGGTTGCTTATAGATAAGTGAATTTTGCAGCTTGTGTCTAAGGATAAATCCAAAAAGTATAAGAGCTTCTTGATTTGCATTTTTGTTAAGCACCAGGGCTATGACTGCATTCTTCATAATTTCAAGGGAGTCATTAGGATCTTTTAGACAAGATTAGATTGTCGTGTCAATTCAGCACCTTGAACACTTCCTCTCTGCCCATGGGCTCCACTGCAAGTAGCTAGATAGCTTTCTGAGTTTTGCTTCAAATTCCACTTTTTGTTTGGTCCCTTGGATTTAATATAAAAACATTCTCTTAATTCCAGGCCCATTTTGCCTATTGCAGCAACACCAGATCCTCTTGGTTATCACCTTTTGTTACTGGATCACACTACCAACAAGACAGCTGTGATATCCTAAATGCATGCTATAGTATGAGAGTAACCTATCCATATGGGTAACAGGACCTCAATTTCTCTACTCAGCTCATAGAAATTATGTACCCCGAAGACTTTGGCACCTCTAGGATTTCTGCCATTAGTAGTGAGGACTTTGAAAATGTCAATATATTTTTATGTCACACTAGATATAACTTGTTTCTCCTAATTAAAATGATAGAGGGTTAGAAACCAAGACTGGCCCAACCAAGAGCTATGCAATTCTCCTTAGAATACAATGGAAGCATCTCTCTAGTGTCAATAATTAATTCTATACTGTCAGAGGGGCAGCTGTGTGTCCCGAGGAATTACTGTAAGATAGCCCTTCCCATTCTTGCTTAAATACACTTTTAGGGAATGAATGATGAAAGCAATTTAGTGAAGAAAAATGGACTGCAAACATGTAATATAAAATTCTAATCACTTTCTATTGCTAAATGGGAAAAAGACATTTAAAAACAACTGATTTACCAACGTTCTAGGTTGTAACTCTCCTAGTATTGTATATTGATTCTGCTTACTGAAATTCATGTTCTGTGAGAGAGAGATATTAGCTCTTTTATAAAATAATTCCCAGCCAATTCAATGAATAGATGCTTGTTTTAAAATTAATGTAACCTAATATGATAATTTATAGCTTTTATAACAATAAATTAAATTGTGCAATGTATAAATACATATAAATTTAAATTTTATAAAGCATGGTAATAATGATAAATATGTTAACATCTATTAAATATTTTAATTAGAGTTTTGAAAACATTCTTCTGGAAATACAGTATCAGTGATAAAGTAGACATGTTTCAACTATAGATAGAAGTAATTTATATTTGTATATAACTTTGACATCTGCTAGAAAACATTTCTCTTATTTAATCTTTACAAAAATGTTGTGAGATAGAAAAGGTTGGTGTCATTATATTTACAGTAAAGAGAAGAAATTTGTTCAATAAAACATACCTGAAAATGACAGAAATGGAGCTAGAGTCTTATGACTCCTAGTATTAGTTTGTCTCTATCGAAATGCTGAAAAAATGTAAATATAATATATTTTATATATATAATATATATATTTTATGATTTTATGATAATATTTATATATGTGTGTATATATATTACTAAAGACAGAGTTCATGAACCATTTGCTCAATAGCAGGAATCCATTGCATTTCTCTTTTTGGCCAGGTATCTTGCAAGGCACAGGGAACACAACTTTATTGAGCAGGTTTGCCCTCAAAGGATGGACAGTCTGATAAATACTCTAATTTAGAAGTCACAGACACAGGGAATAATTTGCCTCTTTAACAGTAATATGCAGCCTTCTCTTTTCCCCTACAATGTTATTGACTGACCGAAGAGAGGCTCACGGTTCAACTTGTTTTATCTGCAGATGAAGTGGAGGTTCTCATTGAAAGAGAACTCTTCCAAGAACCGGACACCTGGATTCCACTTTTGCCTTGTTACTAACATTACGTGTAACTTTGAGAGTATCATTTAACCTTTTTCGTCCTTAGTTTGTTCATTTATGAAATAATCAAAGTAAAGCTTGACCTAGCTACCTCACAGGATCAATGTGAGGAAGAAAAATATGATTTCTTTTTTTTTTTTTTTTGAGACGGAGTCTCGCTCTGTCGCCCAGGCTGGAGTG
>NW_012101798.1:1889659-1962014 GCF_000951045.1 Mandrillus leucophaeus
TAACAGTGTTTAGTTCTGGATTGGATGGAACAATTATTATCAAATAACTAGAATTATAATAAAAACTGTTGCATTGATGATTTCCAGCACATTTTTGTCTTTACATTTATTAATTTTAATTAAGTAATGTATGTATTTATTGAGATGCGGTCTTGCTTCGTTGCCCAGGCTAGAGTGCAGTAGTACAACCATAGTTCAATGCAGCCTTGACCTTCCTGGCACAGGTGAACCTCCTACTTCAGTCTCCAGAGTAACTGGGACTACAGATGGATGCCAACACGACTGGCTAATTTTTTTTTTTTTTTTTTTTTTTTTTTTTTTTTTTTTTTAGAGCTGGGATCTCCCTAAATTGCAAGGCTGGTCTCAAACTCTTGGACATAAGCAATCCTCTTGACTGGGCCTCTCAAGGTGTTGGTATTACAGGTGTGAGTCACTATGCCCAGCCCATATTCTTTAATTGAGCCATACCCTTGTGATCCTGGGGGAAAAGTAAACTTAGGTGATGAAAATATCAGAGGTGAAAACATATTTCATTGTCCCTCTGAAGGCCCTGACATTCCAAATAAGCTTTGTCAATATGAATTTATAGACTGAGGTAGATTGGAGTGCCACTTTTGCTTTGCCTTAGGCTGTTAATATAAAACACACATTTTTTATGTCAAACCAAGTGGGGATAAGTTATTGTTAGAAACCTATAATGATTTCAGATTTTCAGAACAGTAATGGACATCGAAGAACCATACATTCATGTAGTTCTACATGAAAGGCAAACCTCTGATTTTGGATAAGCAAACTGAAGATGAATTTCCATTCTCAAATGGTTTCTATCATGACCTTTTTATATTACATTGTACTTGTGTTTATATTTTTGAAGGAGAAACACACTGGAAAGATCAGGACACTGTGGAGACAGAGTCATGTGGAGTACTCATAAAAAATTCAATGCCCTCAGCATTCACAGAAGTAGGTAATTTCATTCTTAATTAAAATTATATATTATAGTCACTGATTAACTTGTATCTGGATATTAGATACTCTGAGCCTTCTTTACTGGCAAAAACTATTGCCCAAATAAATACATTGTATACACAAAACTATAACAAACAAGTAATATCTAGTTAAGAGATTAAGAAGTTTTTTCTCAAATTTTATTACCCTTTATCCCATATTTCATAATTTCACGCCTCTGTCTTGCATACTTGTGGGATTCTCTATCTTAATGACCTATTTTTATCTTTGGTTGCTTGTATCAGCAAAATTTGGGAAAGCTCAGGTCTAAATAGAATACACAGAACATTACCTTAACAACTATATGTGAATCCCTGGTGTTAGTATTTCAAGGATGACTATTGAAAGAAATGCCACAAAAATCTTGATGTTTTTCAAAGATATAGAAAGGATGAGTAGACAAAGAATAAAAAAAAAATCACACTCTCCAAAGTGCAAATTATACGAACTGTGGGCAGATAAACCCCTCCTAATGTAAAACCACAGCACAGTAACTTGAGACATATTTGATCATTCCCGGAGACAGGAAGATCTCTTTAGAGGGCATTTGAAAACATTATTCTGAAGGTCTAAAAGGACATTGGATGGGTCATATAAAATATTAACTATAAATTCAGGTATTATATTAGAGCACTCTACAGAAATGAAAATGCATTTGGTGGTGGATTTCATAAAATGGATGAAAGAAGTGAATTCGTATTTCTCTTTCACCATCATTAAGACAATTTTACCTGTACCATTTTTTATTACTTGCTGGCTGGATGGGAAGATTAATATTTTGGTTAATTTAAGTTTCAAATTTTAGCTATTTTATAACATATTTTTCAATATTTTGAAACACCATACTATACTGGTAAAATTACTATTTTCCCATTTTACATAAACGTCAGTACTTTTAGCATGAAATGGCTTTTCTATACTTTTCTATATACATACTTGTAGTTTGCTTGGGAAGACAACACAAAATTAAATGCCAATTTGCTCTTTAAATTCCATAAATATAATGCCAAAGTAATAGTTATCAGATCCATGGTGTCCCAAACCAGATGTTAACATAGTTCCTCATGGTTTGATTATGGCTTTATGATTTATATTTAAAATATTTTGATAGATGAAGGATAATTGTGCTGCCCTAAAATATCAGAAAATGAAGTTTTGAAACTTTATTATAGTCACATAAATCTACTGATGTCCCTTTGTTTTTATAGTGCACAATATTTCTCCTTGTTGAAAATGAGTGCATCAGCATAAAAGCCTCTTGAGTGAGAAAAATGTATATTGATCACTATAAGTGCTTTTCTGTAATACCTTGAAGTTATTGAAATTGACCCTAAACCATGTTCTATTTCTGACAATGATTCTTTTCATGTGTTATTGATTGATTTACAGCTTAATAGAGATGCGGAAGTAATTTCTGTTATAAAAACACATGTAAGGCCTTGTATTACTGCTTGAATTTGTTTGTAGCTTTAAGAAAACATCAAACACATTATACTCAATATAAGAGCTAACAGATTAACCAACATAACTCTTATAACACTTTTATCCTTCAATAATGTGTTGAAATAAATACGCATACTGAATCATCTGTAGGACCACAAAGTACAATCTGGCTAGTGCACATGTGGAGAAAATAAATTCTAGAGTAAAAGGTTGTTTGCGTTATAACCTGAATTGTACTCTTTCTCAGATTTAGTTTATCATTCCTTCGCACCTCACCATTTCCATTTGTAAAATAGTGATAACATTAGTCTTCTTCTAGCTCAATGGCTGTTATGAAAATACATGAGGCAGCATATGTGAATAGTTCCCAAAGCTTTCCAAGAAAGTTGCTTTGCAAATTGAGGTAATGCATAGGTCAACTTTCCTGGCTAAGGCAGATGGTTCCTCATTGTTACTTAGTTTCTCCCATTCTAAGGGCAAAATTGGCTGCCTGCCAAAGACATGGATTATCATGAAGAACCGGCGTAGATTCCAGGACTTGAGCCCTGGACTCCTGCTTTTGCATTCCTAGTGATCTGGATCAAATGAAGACTGCCAGTGTGGATTGACAGAAAGGCAATGCATCTCATGATTCATGGGCTTCCATTTGCTACTTCAAACTGTCTTTTCCTTTTCTTTTTTTCTTAACATCTTGAACTGTAGGGTAAAAGGCTAAATAAGATATCCAGTTGTTTTATATAAAATTGTACACAATATAACACAGAGGTTTTAAATGTTAAAGATTAGAGACACATAGCTGGTTAAATGCAAATAATTTGTTATACTTGTACACTGTTACTTCATACTTCATTGTCACAATTTATACCATATATCTTAGCGCAAGTAATAAAAATGGGATTAAGAGCTTTACATAATCAGTGTGAGACAGTCACACTGAATGCAGTATTAAAAATTCATTTTAACTGATTTATAATTCAGGAGCAAAATACAGCATTTAGAAAAATCACATATTTTTGACTCCCCACATATTTTGTTGATAAGCTAATTAAGGATTACCTAGATAGATATTCTGTGATTCTTTTATAAAATAAATCAAGAGAAAAAGGTATCAAAAAGGAATTAAAAACATTCTTAATTCCATTACATTTTTCCAAACAGTTTGAGTGAATAAAGATGACTAAACAATATCAGCAAAAATTAAATAATCAAAACCAATGGAATGTTGAATACATGTTAGTGCAATTAAAGTTACATATTTTTACATATGCAATATCCTGTGGAGATATTGAAGTGGAAAATATTTTGGAATGACTCCCTCTCAGGGAGTATTTTTGAAATGAATCTCCTTTCCCCCTACACATGTATCTTCTCGGCATACAAACCATGTGTGTTAGCTTCTAAGTTTACTTGTGTATTTGAAAATAATTTGTCTTTGAATCATTGGGTTGATTCAAGATTCTGGCTCTATCTTCAGTAGCTCCCATGATGCACTACGAAAGGTAAATTCAATAACATCATTTCACATTTATCTATAAACTATTTTTCCTCGGCACAATCTCTTCCCACTAGCATGCACATGAGAGTGCACACATACACATAAACATACACACACATACACTTCCTGTTTAAAACTATTTACTGTTACTCCCATGTATTCTTTAACCCTCTGCTCTAAACGCTCTGATTTTCTCATCTTTCTCTACACATGAAACCATATTTCCCTCTCTGCTTATGGTCATGTTTTTGCTTACAATAAACCAGTTCTGTTCATAATCTCTGTAAGTCTCAAAGTGAATTCTTTACTGAATCTGCCCAAACTAATCTTTCTCTATTCAGAGAGAATGCACTGAAACCAATGCAGTTTAGTAGGTTACCCTGTATAACACGTGGTAAAACTAAACTACTATTGTTGAAATTTGAAATGAAAAGTAATTAGAACACTTTTTCTTGTTTTGAAGTCATGGTTGAAAATGAAAGTGTGTTTTTGTTTCTGATACTATTTAGTGGTGCTTTTTTTTTGCAAACACCCGAGGGTTTTAAAGTTAATAGATGCCTTGAGATTCTAAAAGTTTTATAAAATGACTATAACCAGTTTTGATAATATAGATACTTCATGTGCGGATCCAAGATTCCTAATGGACTTTAAATCATCTTCATTTACAACATGCATGTAGGCAGATTCCAAGAGTTATAAACTGGTCGTTGAATTTATTAGATAGTGTCTTACATCTTTATCTAAGAACATAGAGAAGGGATGAAGGCCATTTATGTTGCTTTCACTAACTGTTTAAATCTATCACGCATTTAGGAATATAATTGCAGGCTGCTGTTTAAGGTTTCGATAGTATAATATCTGAAAATTATATACATATCCTACTTTGCTTAATATGCCTTCAGTTTTGTTAGTTATCATGAACCATATACCACACAGTGTGGCAGGGTTGGGTAAGGAGAGAGTCTGAGTGGTGTGTGTGTGTGTGTGTGTGTGTGTGTGTGTGTGTACTGGCAGAGGTTGAATTAAACCCTGTAACAGAAAAGGAAACAAGGCTTATCCTAAGAAAATGTATAAGGATCTTTCTTTAGGATCTATTTTATGTCCTTCCCCTGTGTCCTCCAACTTTCAGGCACTCCATTATTTGATAGTTTAATTCTCAGACGCTGAGGATCAGAACAGATGGATGCAGAAATTCTGGGAGAATCTTGGCTGAAGATGTGGGTTTCTCTTCTGCAAAGAACACAAGATCAGAGAATCTTTAAAATGAGATGGGAATAAATTTCAAGGATCATATTTGACATTCTAAATTAAAACATGATTTCTTTTTTATGGTCTAAAAGCAGCTGTCTAGTTCCTTTAGAACAACCACAGTAAGGTAACTAAAGCATAATCGTTGAGAGTTTTTGTTATGGATCTGTCCAACTGGGCCTGTATGTTCTACCTTTGCTAGCTCAGTGAGCTTAGCGTTTTTTATGCTTCAGTTTCTTCAACTGTAAAATGAAGTTATTAATAATACTTATTTCACAGATTGATTGAGGGGATTAAAAGTGATGATACCTGTAACGTGTAGCATAGTGCTTGGAAGGAAACTCTCAATGACTAGTGGCAATCTTACCTGTTGATTGATTGATTGACTGATTGATTGAGATGGAGTCTCACTGTGTCACCCAGGCTGGAGCACAGTGGCACAATCTCTGCTCACTGCAACCTCCGCCTCCCAGGTTCAAGTGGTCCTCTTGCCTCAGCCTCCAGAGTAGCTGGGATTACAAGTGTGCACTACCATATACAGCTAATTTTTGTATTTTTAGTAGAGATGGGGTTTCATCATGTTGGCCAGGCTGGTTTCCAGCCAGCAATAATTTTTATATGCTTACATTTTTTGAGAGTTTGTTAAAAAGTTTATTTCCCCACATTTTAAGTCTCAAGCGAATCTTGTTACTCCTACATGTTAGAAGATTTTATACCTTGTAGATGGTATTCAAAAGGACTGTCTCTCTCAAATGGGAGCCATTTAAGCATTTAAGATAACGTGTTTCTCCAAGTCTTTTATTTCTGAAACTAAAATAATCAGTTGTTTCACCTCTTCATAGGTCATGATTCATCTTTCTTACTATTCTCCTCTGGGGACTGAGCATTTGTTAATGTTCTCCTAGAAATTGATTGCAATATTCCTTGTGGATTGGAAGGGCAGAGTGAAGCACAATTTTCACATACTCCTTTCAGTGTAATTGCTTTTGGTGATGTAGGTTCCATTCTTATTATTTTGGGGCTACATTTTCTTGTTAAATTGAGGCAGTTACAAATTACATTTTGAGCAACATCATGAAAATTAAGCTTTCAGTCAACTCAAAATCTGAAGTGATTTTAAAATTGCTTTATTTTATTTTATTTCACATTTTAGTTGACACAATAATTGTACATATTTGGGGAGTATACAGTGGTGTTTCCATATATATCATGTATAGTGATCAGATCAGAGTAAGTAACATGTCCATCATCTCAAATATCATTTCTTTGAGTTGGGAACATTCAACATCCTTCTTTTAGCTATTTGAAACTATAATATATTATTGTTAATCATCCTATAGTTCTATGGAACACTAGAAGTTACTCCTTCTCTCCAGCATAATTTGTAACCTTTAATGAAATGATTTTAATCTCTTGTCCCATTGATTGGATGCTGTTGTGTTTCATCATGTGTATTTGTCTTTGTTTTAATTGATACTTTAAGTCTTATTGCAGAAATTTCTTTCTATTCCTATAAAAATAATTTCAGCTCCTGCTACCATCCTGTCTATTGCTAAACTAGAGCAAACTTTGTCTCACCTTTTGGGTGAGGATATCCAACATGGAGGGAGAAATGGTGCTCCCCAGACAAGGGAGAAGTCTCAGGGACACAAACCTCTGTTCTGTATCCCATTTCCTAGAATCACTTATCCTTGTAGTTAACTCCCAAAATGCTTCCTTTAGCCTTGAGAAGATAAAATGAAATGTCTTTCTATTAATTATGCCCTGATAAGCTTGCAGCATCGTTTTACTTTGTTGTTGTTTTTGATTTTATGTTAGTGTATCTTCATATTTGTAAAAAAATTTAGTTCAATTTAGTACATTTATTGAGCATTCATGCAGTGCATGACAATGCTCACTGCTACTAGGGGGATCTCGGTCCTCACAAAGCTCTGTTGACATTGGCCATGGGCTTCCAGACGATTTCTAGGGCCACCTTTCAAAGCACAAGTATGTGTGAGAATAGTCTTCCTAACAGCCTTCAATTCTAGATTAGCTTGGAGTCAGATCAAGCCACAATCTGGGTGCTTCCATCTTGAGCATATCTAAATTGAGGCAAGGATGGAGAGTATTCAGAGAACAAGACAGTCCTTTGTTTTCCAGGAGTCTATGAGGAAGTAAAATTTGGTGAAAAATTTTGGAAGACTAAATGTTTTTATGACACTTTTATTGGTATATATCCATTTATGCACCTAACATTAGCTTCAGGTCTTATCAAGTTCCCCTGATGTTTATATTGTTGGTGTTTAACCAGTAGCTCCTCCATCCTTTTCATGTGATTTAGGTATTTGGATAACATATATAGATTTTGATTCTGCATATTATAAAATTCTTTCACATGTCACCAATCACCATACCACAGAAACAATATGACAAATGCCTACTCCTTGTCTAAGCCCCATAAAATGAAGACCCAGCCTCAGCTTATGTGGGAAAGCAAATCAGTCATCAAATGCCATCCGAAGAAGTTTGGGCATTTTTTAATAAATGTTTCATATCACGGAGGAATTTAGACAAGAAATAACATGAGTAGTAAAATCAGATGGATAGCAGTGTGTAGAAGCTGGGATGTAGGTATAGCAGCAGATTTTGTGTGTGTGTGTGTGTGAGACGGAGCTCTGTCGCCCAGGCTGGAGTGCAGTGGCGTGATCTCGGCTCACTGTAAGTTCCGCCTCCCAGGTTCACACCATTCTCCTGCCTCGGCTTCCTGAGTAGCTGGGACTACAGGTGCCCGCCACCATGCCCAGCTAATTTTTTATATTTTTATTAGAGATGGGGTTTCACAGTGTTAGCCTGGATGGTCTCGATCTCCTGACCTCGTGATCCGCCCGCCTCGGCCTCCCAAAGTGCTTGGATTGCAGGCGTGCGCCACCGTGCCCGGCCTTCAGGAGATTTTTTTCAGTAGGCATGAGGCTGATTATGAAGAAGCCATGTAGAAGTACAAGCTGCAAGCATTGGTAACTGAAGGGGGCAGAGAAATGGAGGAAGGGGTTAGGTTAGTTGGAGGTCATAATAAGGATATTAATTATAATTTTAACATGGGTAAGAAAGGCTGAAGGATATGGCCTATTGGATAAAGTGTTCAGGTTTGGGCATGTTACTTTGAGTTCCACATGGGATAAAAACAGGGATTCAAAACTTAACATAAGAAGAGAGGCCAACTCTGGACCAAGAAGAGATTTGATAGTCATTCAGTTTTTGAAGTGATTGGATGAAGGAGCTAATCAGATGGGAAAAAAACTGAGAGGTCTAGACCAAGATAGTGGGCAGTGTGATGATAAATTTTAAATAACAGGAGAGACAATATCTAAACTCAGGTAATTTTAAGAATAATAAAGATTACATAGGCAAATAGATGTTATTACAGTTATAGTTAAGAAGAATATGGCCAATTTAACATTTTGAGGAAGTATATCTCTATGTAACCCTATATTAACACATCTACATCTATATCTTTTTATATCGCTTCATCCTTTGTTCAATAGTATGCTTTTGGAGGTAACATACAAGCGCCATCAGCATTTTTCTTAGGGAGAAATCACCAAATCTGTTATTGTTACAATAAAACAATGTAACTCTTTTTTACCACCAGTAATATTTCAGAAGGCACTGAAATGCAATTTACCATTATTGTTTAAAATTTTTCTTGAAGTAGTCAAGAAAAAAATTGATATTGGAAATGAAGAGTTGTATTTAATGTTATTTCCAGATTATTTTATCAAACCAAAAATCTTCCAAATCAATAAATATATTCAAAATAAAAGGAATTAATTACTGTGCCTGGTGAGAATATAACCACATACAGTTCAATAGTTTGCTTTAAATAATTGACAGTAATCTTAGCCTAGGCAACCAAGTGAGACTTCTGTCTCTAAAAAATAAAAATAAATAAAAATCAGCAGTTGCCAATTGAAAAATGAAATGGTTGTGTCATCAAAATACTTTAAAACGTAAAACAAACGCTCAGGATTAAGCTTAACAAGACATGTATAAAAACTTTATTAATAAAACTATAAGTATTTCTGAGAGAAATTTAATAAAACAAATAAATGGTGGAGGTTGCAGTGAGCCGAGATCGCGCCACTGCACTCCAGCCTGGGTGAAAGAGTGAGACTCTGTCTCCCACTGCCCCCCGCCGCCAAAAAAAAAGTAAACCCCAGTAAGTATATCAGTTCAGTTTTCAGGCTAGAATTTTAATAATATTGAGAAAAGGATAAATTATGTAATAATTAATATTGCAATAGTTTTAAGTTTGCAAAAGCATTTGAGTAAATATATTACCACCATAGATCAAAATGAATACTCAAATATTTAATTTTTAGCTGTTAAGATACTATAATACAATGGTATAAATATGATACATTTTACATTTGGTGACAAAAATTATTTGCTTGGCTAAGCTTGAGTCAGGTTTCTGAATCTTCTGCTAGGCCCATCTGTGCTCTTCATTGTAAAATCCAGTATTGGCAAAGAACCCTGCTGCGTCAGTTTAGCAAGAATCCACCATCCTCAATATCTGATCATCTTTGATAGTTTATCAGGTTCCTCATCCTCCACATCCCCAAATGACACCTGATCACCCTGGTCTGTCTTCAGCAAGAATCCCGTTAGGTGGGTTTAACCAGAATTCTCCTTACCCTTGATGTTTCCTCTTAGTAATTTTCAGTTCACTGGACTCCACACTGTTCCTTGGCTATAAATTCCTACTTGACCCTGCTGTATTTGGAGTAGAGCCCAACCACTCTCCCCCATTGCAATACTCTCTTGCAGTAGTTCCTCTACCCATGTTGATGCTACTGAATAAAATCTTTCTTATTGGGCTTTAATAAGTCTCATAGAATATATGTATTTTTAACATTTGTAGTGCTCAAAGGCAATAATAATTAAGAAAAAAGGTAATTATTTCACTGTGTAAACATTTTATTTTGCTTTTTAGTTAAAAGTAATAAAAACAAAATCAATAAACAAATGATGTGCTGGTTAAAGATACTTGCAACACAGGTCGGGCACAGTGGCTCACACCTGTAATCCCAGCACTTTGGGAGGCCGAGGTGATAGTTTACTTGAGGTCAGGTGTTTGAGACCAGCCTGGCCAACACAGTGAAACCCTGTATCTACAAAAATGCAAAAAAAAAAAAAAAAAAAAAAAAAAAAAGATACTTGCAACATAGATGAGAGATAGAGGTTTAATTTACCTATAATATTAATATAAATTGCCAATATTAAAAAGACCAATGAGGATATGGTGATTTGTAATAGTTGAAATCGTCGCAGTCAATCAGAGTGAAAATATAATTAAATTTGTTAGCAATTAAAGATGTGCTTCAGTGACAACACATTGGTGAGCTAATGGAAATTTACGTGAACTCTTTGTTGGAGGATAAATTGACAGAACCTTTCTAAGAAACAACCTGACAGTATGTGTACAACTTAAATATTAGTAAGGCTTTAATTCAGAAAATCCACATTGAGTAATATCTTTTAAGGAAATGTTTGAAAAATTACATACTTGTGTAGATTTATATAAGAATATTTATAAAGAACAGAAAAGAAGAAAACATTTTGAAGTATTTTGTTCCTGGTTAAGTTAAAGTACATTGCTACACTCATTAGAATGTGTAGCCATCAAATATTTAAATCAACATGTTACTAAATATGCTGTTAAGTAAAAGTAGACATGATAGACTACATATGTAATGCAATCTCGTTAAGCAACAAAGAGACAGAGAGAGAGAGAGAGACAGAGAGAGAGAGAAAGAGAGACGGAGGGAGAGAGGGAGGGAGAGAAAGAGAGAGGGAGGAAGGGAGAGGGAGAGAAATATGGCGTTTATGCAATGACTAAAATGTTATATCCCAAAATCTTACAAAAAAGATACTGAGTCTATAAATTCATTTTCTTCTTTGTGTTTTTCTATATATAAAATAAGCATGTCTTAATTTGAATTTGAAAAAAGATAAAGCTATTTCTAAGTATTGTCTCATATATTTAGACATGAAGACAACAGATATACTTTGTGCTCAAGCTCATGGCAAGGGAGCAAATTGTGTATATTATTTGCTATCACAGCACTCTCATGGATTTTTAACAGCCAGAAACAATGTGAGCTTCCTTTGTGGAAACTTTAAATGAACATTAAAATTATGCTACAAAAATGCCCAGTCACTCAGCTAACCTGAAATGGTAGTTCTCTAACTCTGGAGTTTTCTGTGACAAATACTGAATCTCAAAAGGAGAACACTCTCAAACTGTGCTTTTGAGATGATCTCTGAGAAAATGTATGTGAGCTAAAAATGGAAAAACAAGATTAAATTTTGATGTTCTCTTACAGAAATAACTTGAAATGGAAAACAAAAACAAAAACCTTTCACATTTATTACCAGGTAGTTGTAGTGTAGCTAATTCTTTACGCGATTCTCTAATTTCTCCATGTGCCTATGTATCTGATAAGCCTGGGAAATGGTGCTAGAATAAACCATCCTTTAGAAAGAATTAAAAATAGACATCCAAATACTAATGTGAATCTTAACACTTTTTTTGTAAAGTTGTTAATTCCAAAAAGTGTAACTGAACCACAAATTTTACTAAGCAAAGCATACGATATTGGATGATTCCTATT
The DNA here is from genome assembly GCF_000951045.1 of Mandrillus leucophaeus. Taxonomy (NCBI): domain Eukaryota; kingdom Metazoa; phylum Chordata; class Mammalia; order Primates; family Cercopithecidae; genus Mandrillus; species Mandrillus leucophaeus. The sequence continues at coordinate 1,901,510 of NW_012101798.1, forward strand.
CTCAGCTATTTTTATTTGCCAGAGCTACCAAGCTTATTTGCAAAGACTAGATGGCTTAAACAACAGAAATTTACTTTTTCACAATTCTAGAGACTGGAAGTACAAGAACAACATGCTGGCAGGGTTGGTTTCTTCGAGGCGTCTTTCCTTGACTTGTAAATGGCTTTCTCCCTTTGTCTTAATATGTCTGTCTGTGTCATAATCTCCACTTCTTATATAAATACCAGTTACATTGGATTAAGATCCATGCTAGTGACTTCATTTTAAATTAATTATCTCTTTAGAGACCCCATTTCCAAATACAGTCACGTTCTGGAATACCAAGGGTTAAGATTTTGACATACGAAGTTGAGGGGAGCACAACCAAATTAGAGGAATGAATGACTGATCTATAGATAAATGAATTAATTTTATAATGTTGAAATTGTTTTAATATATTCAATTAAGAAATATGCATAAAATATTAACATAAATTATCGAAAATTAGTGATTATAATCTTTTTAACATCATATTTTAATGTAGCATGTTGACAATATTATATCATTTCTATGATTTCCTAGAAGTGTAAGGTATAAGGAAAAATTTTGGAGCAAGATGGATTTGTTTTTGTGATATGCAATCATTGTTAAATCAATAAGTCAGTTAAAATAAATATAGAGTGGGCTAGGCACTGTTCTCATTACTTAACATAACAATAATTAAAGGAGATTGAGCCCTTGCCTTCAGAGTGTTAACAAACAAATAAGAATATAGTAAATAAATGTGCAAGCCAATCAATAAAGTAAGTTTGGCATTTAATATTCTACAAGGAATATGATGAAATAGAAAAATATGACAAGGAGTGACAGGCTGGTTTCTACTAGGACCAGGGAGAACTTCTTTCAGCAGATGAGCTGGGAGTTCTGACCCACCTGATGAGTAGGCTTTTTGGGCAAAAATAGCAAGAGTAAATTCTCTTAAAATGCAATGTTCCTATCTTTAGGTCTTTGAGGAATTGCTGCACTATCTTCCAAAATGGTTGAACTAATTTGTACTCCTGTCAACAGTGTATAAGCATTCCTTTTTCTCCACAACATCACCAGCATCTGTTATTTTTTTTTCCTTTTTAATAACAGCCATTCTGACTTGTGTGAGATGGTATCTCATTGTGGTTTTGATTTGCATTTCTTTAATGATCAGTGATGTTGAGCATTTTTTAGATGATTGTCGGTCACATGTATGTCTTTTTTAGAGAAGTGTCTGTTCATGTCCTTTGCCCGCTTTTTAATGAGGTTGTTTGTTTTTCTTCTTGTAAATTTGTTTAAGTTCCTTGTAGATGCCAGATATTAGACCTTTGTCAGATGCGTAATTTGCAAACATTCTCTCCCATTCTGCAGGTTGTCTGTTTACTCTGTTGGTTGTTTCTTTTGCTATGCAGAAGCTCTTCAGTTTAATTAGATCACATTTGTCAGTTTTTGCTTTTGTTTAAGTTGCTTTTGGCATCATCATCATGAAATCTTTGCCTGTGCTATTTTCCTAAATGGTATTGCTTAGGTCGTCTTCCAGGGTTTTTATAGCTTTGGGTTTTACAATTAAGTTTTTAATCCATCTTGAGTTAATTTTTGTATAAGGTGTAAGGTAGGGTTCAGTTTCAATTTTCTGCATATGGCTAGCCAGTTGTCCCATCACCATTTATTAAATAGAGAATCCTAATCTTCAACTTTCAGCCTCCAGAATTACCAGAAATAAATTTCTGTTTTTTATAAGCCAACTTGCAGTTTTCCCTAAGTTCCCTTGAAAGTGTTTAAAGGATGGAAACAAGGTGATTGTGACTGAAATGAAGCAAACAAAGTGTGTGGAGGGAGAGACTGAGTTCAGAAAATATTTTGGCTTATACTTAGAAGTTTAGATTTTATTTTAAGTAAAATTTTATCTCATTGAAAGTTTGAGGTAGGAGAGTAACTGGTCTGCATAAATACTTAAGAAACATCACTATTGCGTAGAAGGGAGGCAGGAGGGGAGATAGGTCGACCAATGAAATTGCTTCTACAGTACTACAGGGAAGAGGAAAAGATGGCCTTAAGAAGGGCTGGAGAAGCAGAAAAGGGGAGAAGTCATCAAATTTGGGATTTGCTTTGAAGATACAGCTGACAGGAATAACAAGTTAATCAGGTGTGTTGTGTAAGGGGAAAGAAGTAATCCAAGATGACTCTGACTTCTCTTTGGTTTTAATAACTGTATGAAAAGTAGAACCAGTTCCTGGGAGATATTCAGAGTGAGGGTGGATTGGAGGAGACATGACATGTTTTCTTTTGTCAAGGTCATTCTGAAATGTAGAAGACAATAGGTGATACGATGTGAGCTTTGTTCTCAAGAAGAGTTCCAGGCAAGGAGTCTGAGTTTGAGAGTTTTTAGCATGTACATAGTAGGTACATAGTACATATTCACATGTACATAGTTCTTAATATGTACATATTAAATCCATAAGGAACTGGATGATGTCACGTAGTTAGAGTGCAGAAAGAAAAAAGAAAGGGTTCTAGGATCGAGTTGAAGGACTTAGAACAGTTTTCAGGTTTGGAGCAGAAAGAGGTCTCAGTAAAAAACATTCCATGAACTAAAAGAATCCTGAGTATAGGGACTAGGAAGCCTCAATACATTTTCTTTTTTTATTATTATTATTATACTTTAAGTTCTAGGGTACGTGTGCACAATGTGCAGGTTTGTTACATATGTATACATGTGCCATGTTGGTATGCTGCACCCATTAACTCATCATTTACATTAGGTATATCTCCTAATGCTATCCCTCTCCCCTCCCCTGACCCGCACCCAATGACAGGCCCTGGTGTGTGATGTTTCCCTTCCTGTGTCCAAGTGATCTCATTGTTCAATTCCCACCTATGAGTGAGAACATGCAGTGTTTGGTTTTCTGTTCTTGCGATAGTTTGCTGAGCGTGATTGTTTCCAGCTGCATCCATATCCCTACAAAGGACATGAACTCATCATTTTTTATGGCTGCATAGTATTCTATGGTATATCTGTGCCACATTTTCTTAATCCAGTCTATCATTGATGGGCATTTGGGTTGGTTCCAAGTCTTTGCTATTGTGAATAGTGCCACAATAAACATACGTGTGCATGTGTCTTTATAGCAGCATGATTTATAATCCTTTGGGTATATACTCAGTAATGGGATGACTGGGTCAAATGGTATTTCTAGTTCTAGATCCTTGAGGAATTGCCACACTGTCTTCCACAATGGTTGAACTAGTTTACAGTCCCACCAACAGTGTCAAAGTGTTCCTATTTCTCCACATCCTCTCTAGCACCTATTGTTTCCTGACTTTTTAGTGATTGCCATTCTAACTGGCGTGAGATGGCATCTCATTGTGGTTTTGATTTGCATTTCTCTGATGGCAAGTGATGATGAGCAGTTTTTCATGTATCTTTTGGTTACATAAATGTCTTCTTTTGAGAAGTGTCTGTTCATATCCTTTGCCCACTTTTTGATGGGGTTGTTTTTTTCTTGTAAACGTGCTTAAGTTCTTTATAGGTTTTAGATATTAGCCCTTTGTCAGATGAGTAGATTGCAAAAATTTTTTCCCATTCTGTAGGTTGCCTGTTCACTCTGATGGTAGTTTCTTTTGCTGTGCAGAGAAGCTCTTTAGTTTAATTAGATTCCATTTGTCAATTTCGGCTTTTGTTGCCATTACTTTTGGTGTTTTAGACATGAAGTCCTTGCCCATGCCTATGTTCTGAATGGTATTGCCTAGGTTTTCTTCTAGGGTTTTTATGGTTTTAGGTCTAATATTTAAATCTTTAATCCATCCTGAATTCATTTTTGTGTAAGGTGTAAGAAGGGATCCAATTTCAGCTTTCTACATGTGGCTAGCCATTTTTCCCAGTACCATTTATTAAATAGGGAATCCTTTACCCATTTCTTCCTTTTGTCAGTATTGAGGAAACTTGAATACATTTTCAAGAAGAGGAAATAATCAATTGTGTCAATTTTATTGTATGGTAGAATAAGAGGAGATAATTTATCATTGGCTTTGGCAAAATGTAGGTCTTTTGTGTTCTCTAGGTTTAGCAGTGTCTTTTTTTAACAGCAGTCTTATAAAAACAAGTAAAAAATAGGGAGGGTTGGACCTTCCCACTGTACTGATATTGTGGTAGCACAGATAATTTTAAGTCGCAGAATTATTTTTAGAGAGATACCGCATGAACAGTAGCATAGTTAGTGGTTAGGTGCATATGCTCTGCAACCACATGGCACAGGTTTTCTTCAAGATCTGCCATTCTGTACTTTTGTGATTCATATAAGTTACTTTGTCTTTGTATGCCACTGCCTGTGTCTCTTCATCTCTAATGGATATATACTGTAATGCCTACCTTCTTAGGGTTGTTAATTCAATCCTTTGTTCAATATGTTTATGTTGAGCATCTGGTTTGTGACATATACTCTTATAGCTATGTACAAGACAAATTGTCTATGGAGCTTCCATTGGTGTAGGAGAGAGAGACTCCCCTCGTTTCCAAACAAGCAAACAAATAAAATACATGTGCAGCTGCTAATAGATTCTAGGGAAAAATGAATCCAGATCAGAGTGGGAAACTGTTGGAAAGGTTATTATTTTATATTATTTTAGATAGACTAGTGGGAGAAATCCTCACTAATAATAATTGAACAGAGACCTGAAGCAGTTTAGGTACTAAATCATAAATATTCTAGAAGAGAAAACGGCAAGCATATACGCCTTAGAAAAAAGCATGTCTAGAATGATTTAGGACAAGTAGTTAGATTAGTGGATCTGGACCAAAGAGAGGCCTAGTCAAGAGGTATAAATGAAGAGATCATGGAGGGCCTTTTGGAACTTCAAGACTTGTACTCTGCATAGGATGGGAAACCATTAGAAGTTTTGAAAATAATAGTGACACCATCTGACACGGTTTAAAGAGATTATTCTGGTATTGGGTTAGGAAATAGGCTTCAGGGGACCTGCTTAGGAAAAACAGAGGAATACAGAGGCTATTGCAGTAATTCTGGTAAGAGAAGACAGAGATGTGACGTAGGCAGTGGGAGGTGGTTAGATTCTACATCTGTCTTGAAGCTGGAGACCACAGGATTTGTGGATGGGTTAGACATAGAGGGTAGGAAAATGAAAGAAATCAAGGATGATCTCACAGTTTTGAGCTCTGTTGTTGAGATGATGATAAGGATTACATAGTTCATATAAAGCATATTGAATTATGCCTAGCACATAATAAATGCTTAATAAATATTAGCATTTAATATTTTTAAATGCTTATTAGTTATTTTGCACTTTTATACTTTTATATATTGTTTTAATGCTTTTGACTTTTAGATTTCAGGTTGAGTGTAAACTTAATGCCATTTCCTTTCAGTGGTAACCATCTAGCTAAATAAACTTGAGTAATGTAGTAATCTTAGTGACATTGCCTTGGACTGAAATTGGCATATAGTTCACTTACTGCATAGCTATGGGCAAAACACTAATCTCTCAATTTCATCTGCTCTGAAATGAGGGTAATAATATTTTCCTCCCAAGGCTATTATGAAAATTAAAAAATATCCAGATTCAAAAATGAAAGTCACTGCAAAGTATGAGTTATTGCAGTTTTTATTGTTGCCTACACTCTGAGAAGGCTCTTTATGCTAATCCTACCCACTTAAAGGCATGAAAGAAATGAATTTGAACACATTAGTTATTCACACCGAATTTTATTCTTGTTTGGTAATATTTGAATGTTTTCCTTGGTGAGATTTGTCTTTATGTTTCACAGTTTGAGATTTGTTGAGACCAGAACAGCTTTATTGAACCACTTTTTAAAGGATTTGATAGATTCAAATCTTCCATTCAGGATGAATATTGGGCACGAGAAGGGAGCGTAGGGGAGGTGAGCAATTTAGACGATCTGTCTAAGGCATTCAACTTAAGAGTGCTTCATTCCTTAGTGTACTTTAGATAGATACTTTCAGAGTACAGTGATAAAATACATTGTTATGATTTAAATGCTTAGCAAGTCAGTGTCTCATAATTACTGGAACATAAAAGGCATTTCCTTTATGGGGGGGAAGAACATTGGTCACTTATATAAAACTTGAGTAGACTGAGAGACTGAGTGAGTGACATTATTTTATTTCAATTATTATATCCATATTGAGACTGAAGGTGGGAACAATTCTGTATGTTTTTCCTCAGATAGGAATATGTAGCATTATCTGATATTTGTTCATTATTTTATACGATTTTATGACTTATAGACAGTTCTCCAGTGGACTCATTTTAACATAAAAACCCTTATCCTCAATCGTTATGTTTCTTAGTCAGATATTATTATTCCTAATTTATAGAAAAGGGAATTGAGGCCAAGAGAGACTAAGTCACAGGATCATTTGTTTACAAGCAAAAGAAATGAAATACAACTTTGTTTTCCAGCCTCTCATCTGTATCTTTCTTCTATGTTTCTGATCTACATGTTTTGCAATATGAAACATTGACCATTTAGGTAAAAGGATTTTCCTAATTAGCAGAAAAAAAGTTGATGTTTCAGCTTTTATATCTATTTATAAATGCTTTATAGGTAAGTGGGGCTATGTTTTTATTTAATTTTACCCACAAGATGGATTCAGGATGATTTTAACATCCTGTTCTTAATAAGAGTTTGGAGGACACCTGTATATTTATACTGTCCATTTTGGTTTTATCTTGAATGATGTAAAAGGGAGTGGAAGATTCCCATGGTTGTCACTGGAATTAATACTCTGCTGTGACCCATCTCAGAAGGACATCAGGAAGGCAACATTTTAAAATTAGTCTCTACGAAAATAGTTATTGCATTTGATAGGAAGCTCATAAGGTAATTTGGAAAATTTCTTTCTAACTAACAAAAAATGCATCTTAAAACCTTTTGATTGTATACGCACCTTATAATATGTGAGAAATATTCAAAGCCATTTAAAGTATTTAAGGACTTATGACTTGCTGGACACCTTTGCGATGATATAATAAAACCAAACTTACGTATATACCCATAGTCATTTTTAAAAGCTTTCTTATTAAAGGCATGAAATTATTTAATAAACCTTCTTCCCAATTCATCTCCTTTGACAAAGGCATTCTATGGAATTGTTGGTGAACCTTAAATATATTTGGCATAAGGAATATTCTTGCTTTCTCTCGCATAGAGACTGGAGTTAGGAATTGCTTCAATAAGGTAAAAGAGCTTGTTGAAAACCAGCTTGGGAGAAAAAAGGAAAAAAAAAACAAAACCTCTGACCTTTATCAACATTTTTTCAAGTCTTTATTGTTAAATTCATGTGTATTCTACTTGTTTACAAAGCTCTAATTAATCAAACATTTAAAGATACCTTATGAGTAATTAAAAGAATGAAAAAATTTTCTTAAATCTTATAGCTAAAATTTTATGATTTTTTTGAAGGTCACATGCTGACAGCGTAAGTCATGTTACAGGAATCAGTAAATCATTTTGGTCTCAATGGAGACAATAGCTTTTGTATTCGTTATTTCAACAAGGTATTGGAAACACATTTGTTAGGAAAGATTGACCTTGGAAAAACACCAGACTAATTTTCCAATGAAGAGGGACTGGCATTTTTATTCATGGGATTGTAAAGGGAAAATTAAGCTATAATTTTACTTGATACATTCCTGATCAGTGTGTGATTGGCACTTATACCATCTTCGTTTAATCATGACTTAATTACTACATGAAACTTTGTCCAAGGAAAGAGGTGAATAATAACTCATTGATGATTCAGGCATTCACTTCTCACTTTCTTGAAAGTAACCTCTATGAACTTGTAATATATTCTTCAAGTTATTTTTCTTTCCATCTGTAGCATAACATTTATTTCTAATATATCAAATTTTCTCATATGTAAATAAGAAAAACATAATGCACTTCATAAAAGTTTTACCTATATAGTCAATGATATGCAATTATCCTATTAAAATGTTAAATTACATCTACTTTGAAATTTTAGGCGTATTTTCCTAAATAAGGTCATATAAAATTTTTCTCACTGATTATTTTTCTTCTTGAAGAAGCGAAACTATGTTTACTATTAGTTAATATTAACTATGACCTTGGATATGATGTATCAATGGTCATTATATTTTAATATGTGTAATTTTTATTAACTAAATCGGTGATTCCTAATAATAGATCTGAGGATCAAAGCTGATTTATCTAATTTATCAAAACTTCAGTTTCACTTACTTAACACATTATCTCATTCTTTAGTTATTCTCTTTTCCTGCCTGCCTCTCTGTATGCTACAATGTTTTCTTTTTTTCTTAGCCCCTAAAATTTCCTTCAACTCTATTACAACCAACTCTTTTTTATATATTTTTATTATGTAATTATTATTATTATAATACTTTAAGTTCTGGGGTACATGTTGAGAACCTGCAGGTTTGTTACATAGGTATACATGTGCCATAGTGGTTTGCTGCACCCAGTGTAGATGATGCTGCACCCATCATCTACACTAGGTATTTCTCCTAATGCTATCCCTCCCCTAGCCCCCCACCCCCCAGCAGGCCCCAGTGTGAGATGTTCCCCTCCTTGTGTACGTGTGTTCTCATTGTTCAACTCCCACTAACGATTGAGAACATGTGGTGTTTGGTTTTCTGTTCCTGTGCTAGTTTGGTGAGAATGATGGTTTCCAGCTTCATACATGTCCCTGCAAAGGACATGAACTCATCCTTTTTTAAGGCTGCATAGTATTCCATGGTGTATATGTGCCACATTTTCTTTATCCAGTCTATCATTGATGGGCATTTGAGTTGGTTCCAAATATTTGCTATCGTGAATAGTGCTGCAATAAACATATGTGTGCATGTGTCTTTAGAGTAGAATGATTTATAATCCTTTGGGTATATACCCAGTAATGAGATTGCTGGGTCAAATGGTATTTCTAGTTCTAGATCCTTGAGGAATCACCACACTGTCTTTCACAATGGTTGAAGTAACTTTACTTTCCCACCAACAGTGTAAAAGCGTTCCTATTTTTCCACATCCACTCCAGCATCTGTCATTTCCTGACTTTTTAATGATCACCATTCTAACTGGCATGAGATGGTATCTCATTGTGGTTTTGATTTGCATTACTCTAATGACCAGTGATGATGAGCTTTTTTTTCATATGTTTGCTGGCTGTATGAATGCCTTCTTTTGAGAAATGTCTGTTCATATCCTTTACCCACTTTCTTTCTTTCTTTCTTTTTTTTTTTTGTAAATTTGCTTAAGTTCTTTGTAGATTCTGGATATTAGCCCTTTGTTAGATAGATAGATTTAAGAAAGGGAAATAGATTCTCCCTTTCTGTATGTTGCCTGTTAACTCTGATAATGGGTTTTTGTTTTTGTTTTTGTTTTTTTTTGAGATGGAGTTTATCCCTGGTTCCCAGGCTGAAATGCAATGGCATGATTTTGGCTCACTGCAACATCTGCTTACTATGTTCAAAGGATTCTCCTGCCTCAGCCTCCTGAGTAGCTGAGATTACAGGCACCTGCCACCATGCCCAGATAATTTTTGTATTTTTAATAACGAGGAGGTTTCACCATGTTAGCCTGTTTGGTCTTGAACTCTTGACCTCAGGTTATCCACCCACCTTGGCCTCTCAAAGTTCTCGGATTACAGGTGTGAGCCACCGCAGTCATATGACTAACTCTTATATCTTAGTCAGTGCTTCTATTTCAACCCCAAACTGTGCTGAATCAAAATGTTTGAACATTTGCAAACAGTAGTTATGTGATGATTTACAATTGTATCCTGGTTCACAAACCTGAATTTACAGTTACTAACATTAGAAAACATGCTGTTGTAGTCTACGTGATTGTCCCAGCATTTTCTATGCATGTTTAAAAGACTGGCTTGCAGAGGATTTTAAAGTTATCCCTTTATTGTAGACATGGGGAACAGTTTGTCTGTTATTCATGTATATCTCAACCGCTTAAATATATCAGGGGTTCTGAAATGATAGATGAATAACTCTCCTGGAGTGCTTCTAAATATACTGATTGTTGGCTGAACATTCCAATTCAGTTAAGTATTGGGTGTGACTTGGGAAACTACAGTATTAATCAGAACCTCAAGTGATTCTGATGCATGTGGCTCATGGATCGTTCTCTTTAAATATATATGTATATTTCGTTTTCTATGAACTATTTAGAATGCGTAGTTAAATAAAGATACTTTGGCCAAGTTCAAACAGCCATTACTGTTTTTCTCTGCCTAATTTTAATTGTCATAGCTATAGCTCCAATCTTGGATTTATTGCACTTATATATTTTTGCACCCTTGCATGATTCGGAATTATTGTTATTCATTCCTATGAGGTACAAAAAATAGACATTAATCACATATGGGTCAGAAGCAAATTTACTTGCATATATAGTACTAGTTCTTTCAACTTACCAACACAAAATAAATCCTTTAGAGATTGAAGAGATATTGTAGACAACTTGTTTCTAATCCCTTGTTCCTAATTGAAACTAAAATCTCATCTTATTAAAATATTTGTTCATGAAACATAATCTAGTCACTGGTATTGTCACTAGTAAAAGATAGTTGTCTTCATCTCAGTAAGAACTCTTCTCGTTCAAGCAATATTTTTCAAATTTTGGTCTTCATAAGAAACACCCAGAATGCTTGTCAAAATGAATATTCCTGGGTTCAAAATACTGCTGTAGTAAAAGAAGCGTATAAATCTATCTTGTTAACAACCCTCATGGGTGATTTGAATGTAAGTAGTTCAAGGCCTACATTTTGTGAAATAATGTATAATATCCTGCTAGAAGGGTTGGAGAGTTAAATAAATAAATAGTTAAAAGTAGGGCCAAATAACTAAGAATAAAGTCATTTAGCTAGGCTTTATGATAGGCCCTACGGCTAATACACATAATCCTTATGATGAAGAAGTGCGCTGATTAGCGGTGGTGACAAATATGAAAATAAGAAAATTGTGTTAGGTGATGTGGAGTGCAGAGAGAGGAGCCTTCAGTAGTGGAGGCCTTCAGAAAAAACATCACAGAGAAGGTGACCCTAGTGGCAGGAGCAGAATGTGGGGAAGGTTGCTCTAGGCACGTTTGACAGTAACTTGTGGGAAAAAAACAGAACAACAATAAACCTAAACCAAGAAAAATTTGCAATGAGAGAAAGCCTGACATAAGGGGTTATTATAGAAGTTAATATGTGTGCTTAGCACTGATTAAAAGCATTCATTAACTACTTATCATTATTTGTACTACTTATTTCAGCAGAGGGCTGAAAAGAGAAGAGTATTCGATGAACGACATTGACAAGAGAAGGGGTGGGGGCTGCTGAAGCTTCAGACCGAGCAGCAAGCAAAAACTTAGGGTAGGTGGTGTCTGTAGCTCTCTTTTATGAACTCACAGATAACAGGGCCAGCTTTATTCAGGGGCCTGGGCCTGAGCCTCTGGGAACATGAAATTTCAAGCGAGGATCATTAAGAGCATCAAATATTGTAGAAAGGTCAAATGTGAATAAGAGCTGAGACGTCTCCTTCACATTTGGTAGTTATTCATGACATTGCTCCTAACCACCTACATCAGAATAATTTAGGAATGCTTATACATATTCAAATCCCTTCCTTCTAATTTGGGATTATTAAATTAGAATCTCTGGGGTATGTGGTTTAAGGATATCTATTAAAAAAATAAGGGATTATTTTGTACCCTGGAACTTAAGAACCTGTAAACTAGAGAGACAGATATATTTTGGTATATGATAAAACTACAACTAACTGTAAAATTTTAAATAGTACAGATATAAAAGGAAATGGAGATAAAACAAGTGCAAACAAGATTTGTCATTAAAGCAAGATAAGAAGATAATTAACAAAATATGGCTGGGTCCACAGCCAAGCATCTATTGTGGGCCTGGATTTGCAGTTGGTCAACAGGGCCACCAATCAGGAAAATCAGCTGTACATGCAGTAGAGGAGAGTGTAAACTACTTGGAACCCACGAGGCATCTTGCAGCTGTTTATCATCACATCGGTCTGTGAAACGATCTTCAGGGAGTGCTGACAACTGTTTCCCTTCTGCTTTCTAAATTTTGTGAAAATTCCACAATTGACTAACTCTAACCTGCACAACACAAGGAAGGGAATTCAAATTCTGCAACCATCGTTCCCAGCTTAACCAAGTTGGCACAGCACAATATACCCATCACTGACATTGCCAACCACCTTCTTTGCATTGCATTTATGAGTTAGAGTGGTTTCACACATCGCATGAAATTGTACTTTGATTAGACATACGAATCATAAGGGTGGTTTACCACCACTACAACTAAAAATAAGTAGCATTTATTATCTACTTAAGAACTGTGGAAACTGTTTACATGCAGTTTAATCTTATGCATAGAAACACGAGAGGTGACTAACATTATTTTTCTAACATGTAGGCCAAGGGTTGTAGCCAAACCGCTGTGTTGTTGAGAGTAGAGTCAGTATTTCATGATTCATCCGAATAGTGGTGAGAAGAATGTTCAGAGTTCAGATAGGTGTTTGTTTACACTTCCTTGTCAGAGAGGACTCACTTGCATCCTTTACTGTCAGTAGGTCGGTGTTTAACAGAAAGGCCAACCAGAAGGTCACAGCTCACCAAAAAGGACTTTGAGGTACAGAAAGAGCCTCAAAGGACTCTAAGACCCGATCGGAGGTGAATTGTTTGCATTGGTGTTTAGAGGGAAATAAGTCTTCTAACTTCTGTATTTACTACGAACCCTTTGTGTAAGAACAGAGAGGAAAGAGTGCCTACCAAGATTTAGTTATTAGAAAAAAATAAGAATAAGGGAGGATTACCTTGAATGGAATCACATTTTCCTTCGTGAAGACATTACTCATATGTAAAGCAGCTGCTTGTGAGACTTATCTCAGTCTTCCTTTGCCAGCGTTTCCTGGCAGCCCATACTTAGTTGTGCATTGATAACCTAGGGATAAGTTGGCAGTGAATTTATTCTTCTGCGCTCTGCAACCTGGTCTCCCGAAGGGGAACACGTATTTATAGACTTGGAATTAGAAAACATGGTAAGAGTTGCTAGTTTCAGGAGAAAAATAATAAATAATAAGATGAACTTATATAAAATGAAATAGTTTTTTGTAAATGAAAAACCTCTCATATAAGAGAGAGACAGCTTGATCAATACACATTAAATACCAGAAATAGATTTATATTGGGTTACAATCATCGAATTCACAGTATGAATTGCAGTGTTTTCTGTTTCTTGTCCTCACCCCCCATTTCCTACTTAATAGTCTCAAGTGTTATAAACATTCAATATATATCCTCTATTTCACCTTCTCTCATTCCCAGAAACATTAACTACAAAATTAAACTCTCCTTACAAGTGTTTGCAAATCAAGTGTAGGTGAGACATGAGGGAGTAAAAATTACAATAAGAACTTGCTCTCATGGGAAGTTGCTAAATTTTATGAGTGATGTTGTATCTTTAACTTAAAATACTATCAAGAATAGCTAATAAAATCATATTTAAAGCTGCTAAATTTATACTACTTCCCCAGTTATAAGTGGTAACAGATGACACAGGATATTGCTTAAATCAATTTTTAGTGGTCTGTGCCATCATTTTGTACATTTTTCCTTGTAACAATTTTTCTTGGTGATATCTACTCCTGAGATTAATAAGTTTGAATCTCACCAGTTTGACAATTAACCAAGTCCTTATTTAAGAACTTGGGGGTATGTTAGCACACAATTATTCTGAAATTTTCTTTCTAGGCTGGGCAGAATGGCTCATGCCTATAATCCCAGTGCTTTACGATGCTGAGATGGGAGGATTGCTTGAGGACAGGAGCTCAAGGTTACAGTGAGTCATGATCACACTACTGTGCCATAGCCCGTACAATTAAGTGAGAACCTATCTCTGAGAAATAATGAAAAATAAATAAAATTTCCTCTGTAATCCAGTGCCATAAAGAAAAAAAGGCATTATGCAATATATATTCAATCACAAAAATGATTATTTTTCTACTTTGAGAGAGTTCTTTAAAAATTCTTTTCTGATTAACTTCTTTCTCCTAACATGTTGGTATTGATTGATTTGAGATATGGGTCACACAAGTCAATACACAAGAAGACAAGTTGTATGTGATGACAGTAATTCTATCCACAGGATAACTGCCAAATGTCTGGGTACCAAGGATTATATTTCAGCCAGCTGGTCAGCACATGATAATTTGTCCGTAAACCATTTTACTGTCTTTGACTTCTAAAATGCTTATTTTCTTCAAAATATGTATTTTGCTTGTTATATCAATATTATATGTATCCAAAACTAGAAAGCTTGAAAATGTTTATTTTTTCATTTGGCATCCTTTACTTACATTTTGTTTTGTTTTGTTTTTAGAAAAAAAATGGTCTCAAATTTCCTATGCTGTCTGGTTTCCAAAATTGTTTTATGCAAGAAGGTGCTTATGGCCAGATATAAGACCAATGACACACTTACTGTAATGTTTTCTAATGAAGAAATTTATGCATGTGAAGGATAAAGAAAACAGAAAAAGAGTAATAAATTAGAAATTAGAAATTTATATAAGGGACTAACAAAGGAGGGATGAGAGGTAACATTCAGATAATTTATAGAACAATGTAACTAGGTGCAAATTAGAAATGCCTACCTTCCATCCAGTGCAGAAAACTCAACTGGGCATTTTCTGCCAGCACGTACGCATTCTTTTGATTGACAGCATTAATTGCTAAGCAGTGAAACACATTTTATATGGTTACAAAATTATAATTATCATAGTTACAGTAAAAGTATCATAATAAGACAGACATATTTGGGATTTTCAGCTCAGGAACAAGTAAACTTTACTATAATAGTATCCTGCTTAAGTTTGTGTCTCTTACTGCTCTGAAATTTTTGACATAAATATAGAATTTCCTGTGTCAAAAGCTAGTACTAGGATAAAGTTGAAACTCCATACATAGAGGAAAACTGGGCATTTTTAGAGTGTTCACTTCAATTTTAATGTCTAGACCTCATACATCTTATTCATTTAAATTATAATAACAGATATATTTAGCCATTTCAAATTGTAATTTAAATCCAATTATATTACTATGTAAAATTTTATTTTTTTATATCTGGTTTAGTTTTCTATTATGACTGAATATTTCGTCAAGCTTGGGTTACTAACTTTGTTGTCAAGGAATATTTTGTGTATTAAATAGTTGTGTATTAGTGTATGGATATTTCATTTTAAACAAGAAGATTTGTTTCAGAGACCATTTCTCCTTTAAATTTTAACTAGCATTGTCTTTTCTTCACATAAAATTTCATTTTACTATCATTAATTGAAAAAGGGCTAGAAGCAACAGAAGTCACATATTTCAAGAGTTTTAAACGTTATCTTATCTGAATTCGTTTAGGTACCTTTGAAATAAAACTGATGAGTGATGTGTTTAATCTGTGCTTCTACTTTTTCTCATTTTATTGTAGCCCTGAAGAGCACTTGTGGTTACAAGACATTAACAATTATTTGGAAGAGCTCCCCAATTAAAAAAAATCTCAAAAAATTCTAGCCTTAGTGAAAATTACTAGTGTTATCCCCATTTTTCAGCAATAGAAATGGATATTTATAATGTTTAAAGTATCCTGCACTGGACCACACTGCTCAGCAAAGATGATCCATCTCAGTGTTTAGCATTCTGGATGAATATTTCAAATCATCATGACTACTCCTGCTAAATGGCAAGATGATTCATACTATAGATTTTGCATTTTTTTCTGTAATTCCTCATCGCCATTTTTAACTATGAAGCATGCACATTTATGTGGAAGAAATGCAAGATAGAGTTAATTTTCACTGATAAAAAATTTTATACTTGGATTTCATTTTTTTAAGGTCTCAATTTTGTGGCTAAGGCATTGTCCAGCTAACAGAAATAAAAAGATCAAGATAAAGTCTTGTTCCTGTTAATATTTTTTGTGGAATATGAAGTTCATTGGATGAGCTCTTCAGCCATTTCTTACAGCCCAAGAGTGACAGAAAAGAGAGATGAGAAGTGCTAGCTAGATCTAAGGAGGGAAGGCTACGCAATAGTGATAGCTAACCTAAATTGCAATAAGTGGGCTCTTCCTTCAATCTGACCTAGATAGATCCACAATTTATTTTTCATATTTCTTTACAAGAATAAGAACATAATGACTATACAACATTATAGAGTTTTGTAGGATTTTTATTGTATTTCTATTTCTTATTTCACTTTTTAAAACTCTACTTTGCAGTCTAACAATTTTATTTTAACAATCAGAGCAAAAGTTGTATTTAAGGTTTAAGAAATCATAATAGTTCATACTTTTGGTTAAAACAAGACAAAGAATTAGTGGGTAGTCAGGATCAATGTAAGGAAAGCGATGAACTATTAGTTTAGAGAAGAAAGTTTATTGCTTCAATTTGCAATGTAGGCTATCACTCTTTGCTTTTTTCTTTCCTGACTCTACGTTCCTAAATTTCTCATGGGTATTTTTACTGCGCACATCTAGATTGTAGTCAATTCTTGATAAAAAACTGAATTAAATCAATAGATTAATCCTATATTCAACAAGGAGGATTTCTGATAAAGTCGTTATATTTTAGCAGTGCTGTCTAATACAGCAGCCATAGCCATGTTTGCTATATCTAGCACTTGAAATGTGCCTCGTGTGATTGAGGAACTGAATTGTCAGTTCAGCTCCATGTAGCTGGTGGCTAACATGCTGGACAGGGAAATATGTAGCTCTAGTGCTCAGAAGAGGCTGCTGGTGTCCAAGCTTCTGCCCCTTTCCTGAATCTATAGATTGCTAGTTCTTTGCTAAGAATCATCAATCCCTTCCCCACTGATGAATTTAAACATTGCTTTTTTTCCTAGTGTCAGCCTATCCTAAATGGGTAGACCTCTATCTAGAAAATTCTTTGATTAGCCAGTATCTGTTAGTGGGCCTATAGCTTTGGAACACTGGTGGTCTGTCTGCCTTCTCTGTCTTTTAATTAAGATTGGATCCTATTCCTCCCAATCCTGAGTCACACTGACAACTGCTGAACATGGCTTCTGACAGTTTATACCTATTTATAATTAGTTATTTGTGATTCTTGAACATACAAGTATTTTTCAGTGTGCAATGGGCATCTTGACTGTGCTCTTTAGGAGATCCCTGCCTACCAAACCTGGTGATGAAGTTGCTATTCTTCATTTTGTTATTGCACAGCTGGATCAAGACTGGCTGTAGAACTTTGGGAAAGTCGAATCTTGTGCTTCAGCTTCCTCACTTATAAAGTGGGGGAAATAAGAGTATCTTGCTTGTTTTGTCACTTGAGAAATAAATGAGTTAATATAAGGGAGATGCTTAGAATAGCATATAGTGATTGCTGTGTAGACGTAGCCATTAATAACAATGTTACTGTAGTTTGCATCAGTACTTCAGATCCCATCAAAACTATTTGATTAGTTTCACTTAACTCTTCATATTTATTATATGTCCAAATGTCACAAAATAAGCCTCTTTTATATTTAGTTTTATAATCTAGATTGAAAATTTTGTAGGAAGAATTAGGAAAGAGATCATATTTATATATTCATTTTAAGGAACTTGAAGTTTGCTTTCAATAGTCAATTTTTATCTCAAGTTTCCTACTTTATAACCTTGGACAATCAAACGTATCTATGCTTTCTTTTTTTTTCTCCTTCACCCATGTTGTATCACTCCTCCTATCCCACATTACTACCTAGTCAAATAAAAAATCCTGGGTCAGCAAAATCCTCTTAGGAAGCAGTTTCAAAAAACATCTGGTATTAATCACAGATGCTCTTATGGGTTTTAATCACGACTCCATAAAACTTCAGAATTTTTCAGACAAAATGCTGTCCCCAAGACTGCTTTGCACTTCAGTTTATATGAGAGGACACTTTCTTTATGTAATTTACCATCTGTATTAGAATTAATAAGTCTCAGATTTGAAATAAATTTTTTGTAATTGATATTTTTTACCAGAGACCAAGCAGTGTTTACATAAGAATTGGATATCCTGAAGAATAATGAAGCCAAGAACCCCATGAGCTTATCTTCATTCAGTACTATGGATTTTATCTGTTGAACGTAGCTCTGACTTTTATTCTTCTAAAAATTCTATTTATATATAAATATAAATGTGTATGCACATACACCTAGGCAATTGCTTATGTACTTAAGCAATTCTGATCTATATGAAGAAGACAAGAAAAAAGTAGAAAATCAGGATGAATAATCTTGGCAGCTATGTGATAGAAATGTGTGGTTTTGTTCATGAAGACCAATGACTAATTTGTATATGGTGGTGTGAAAAATGGATAGCCAAATGGCAAAACAAAAAGGTCTATAGCTGAAACCATAAACCAATATGAATAGGTAAAATATTTATATGTAAAATATGAAGCCTTACTAATATAAGGGGAAAACATGAGGACCTTTATGATCTTGAAATTGAATATAACTACAACCCCAAAACTGGAACCCATACAAATCAATTACTTTAGAAATAATCAGTACAGAAAAAAAAATTAAAGGAAAGATGAAAAATTATTTGTAATTAATAATACAGAAAGAGAAAATATGACTAAGGTTTTCTAGAAGTCAAAAACAAAACAAAATTTAAACCAATACAAAAAAGACAGATATTTAATATAAGAAAATGTAAAATAGTTATTTCATATAGAAAATTATGTCTAACATTAGGATCCTATTAGAAATTCAAATTAAAGCAATAGTAGTTAAACTTTTTTTTGAACTGTTTTTCTGTCTGTCAGATTGTTAAGCATCTGTAAGCTTAACACGTACTACTGGCATGGTTATCAGTAGCAAAAAACATTCTTATATGTTGCCTGTGGGAATGTAAACAACACATTCCACATGTAGGACAATTTTGAAAGAAGTATAATTAGTAAAACAATGTACACACTTTGACCCAGCCATGTCTTATTGTAGGAATTTATTGCAATTCTGTAATTGCATATGTATAAAATAACATTGGCACAAACATTTTCACTTAACATTATTTTCATATCAGAAATAATTTAAATTCCTGTAGTGTTTGATGGTTAAGCCAATTAAAGTATGCTCATAAAATGGAATGCTTTCTGACTCTAATAATTGAAAAAAAGGAATAGAGAAACTCACTATATGGAAATGTGCAAAAGCGTTCAAGCTATATAGTTTAAAAATTTGCTATGCAGTATATAAAATATAATAACATAATGCAAAAATGTATAATAAAATGTGTTTTAGTATATGCACCTATATATATATAGAAAGAACCTCTGGAAGGAAGAATATATATTATTAAAAGTGATACATGACAATTAGTTATATGAGCGTAGAGATGAGATGAAAACTTTTCACTATATAATTTGTATATGTTTTTGATTTATGACAGTTTAAATGCACTACCTATTTAAAAATAAATAAATTGAATTATAAAATGTTTAATTAGGAAAGTATCCCTTTGATAAATTCAAAATAAAATTATATTTATGTAGCTTATCTTTCAAGCCACTTATAACACTATTAATTTTATTTATTATCTGGGTAGAGTGAACCTTTTAAAGACCTCTGAATTTAATTTTTTTGAAATTCACCTTTGGTTGTATCCAGTTGAGTTATAAAATCATAATTCCTCACTGAAATAGACTTAGGATTTATCTGTCATTTTTATTTCAATAGATAACAAAATAAGACCCAGGAAGATTGCATTTGCATAATGTTGGAAAGCAAAGTAGTAGGAGAAAACACACTAAATTTTCTATTTTTTAACTTCCAGCCATTATTCCCTTAATGATGATGAATTCTATTACATTACACTATTATTTCTTATATGTTCTATTTCACTTTTAAGAGCTTCTGTTTTACTATTTTGTAAAAGCCTTGAACTGGCTTTTCTTTGCGGACAACAATGTTAGCAAAATACAACGTGAAAGTTTCAAACTAAGATATATTAACATCTATTTTAGAGTATCCATTAATATTTAGAATATAATATTAATATTTAATTTTCTTCTAATTTATTATTAGACAGCAAAAGTCATCCTTGTAAAGGAAATTTATTTTCTAATATGAGAATTCTTTGAAAATAGAATGCCAATTTGTCTACTGTACAAAGTCATAAAAAAAATGAATATTATCAAGGCATTTTATAGTTTTAAAAGAAATTAAGTTCTCAATATCATAATCATCTAAGATGAGAATATGGACTTTTCTTCCTAAAATCTAAATATAATGTCAATTGGAAACTAATAATTATCTTAATCTGAAAGTGAAGGGCAACACACTGATATTTTCTTCTTTAAAATATTTACCCCATTCCTAACAATCTGTTTGTTTGTTGCTCTGACATCTTACTAGCTATTTAAGCTTGTCATCCTTATTTGTTCACTCCAGTCTCTCATCAAGCAATTAATCTTTATTTTCATTGCAGTACCACTTTGAACAATTCACCTCTTTTCAAACAAAGTGGTTAATTAAATCTTGAAATATCACTTTGTAGTATCACTTCCAAGTTCAAGAACTTCCAATAGCTCACCACTGTGTGGGTGTGGAGGAGATTTTTAATTTTTATTTATTTATTTATTTTACGGAGTTTCCTCTTATTGCCCAGGCTGGAGTGCAATGGCACTACCTCGGCTCACCGCAACCCCCACCTCCTGGGTTCAAGTGATTCTCCTGCCTCAGCCTCCAGAGTAGCTGGGATTACAGGTGCACACCACCAAGCCCGGCTAATTTTGTATTTTCCGTAGAGACAGGGTTTCATCATGTTGGCCAGGCTGGCCTCGAACTCCCGACCTCAGGTTATCTGCCCACCTTGACCTCCCACAGTGCTGGAATTACAGACGTGAGCCACTGTGCTCAGCCATGAGATCAAATATTTCATAGCTAAATCTTGATTCAAAACCTATTTACTAAGCATCTAACCATGTTCAAGGTCTACCCATACTTATTTACCTGATTCTTAATAGTTATCTTTCCATAAGCTGGAAGTTTAATCTATATTCAAATACTGAATATAGGTGATTTAGGGCAAATATTCCTGTCTTAGATTCCTCCTTCTGTTTATTTTTTAAATTGGAATAGTAAGCATTCCTTCTTACCTCGCTAGATGTTAGGATTAAGATAGAATAACACGTGTAACATACTTTAGAAATACAATTGGCATTAGGAAGTACTCTGATTTATTAGCTATTTTTATTACCTTCTTTTTCGAAGTGTCAAAGTTGTGTTTGATTTCTCCCTTAGGTTTCTCGGTGTCTCATGTGTAAGATACCATTCCTTCTTCTCTTTATTTATTAAAATTCTACTCTTTTTTGATAACATAGTTTAAGTGCCTTCTTTCTGGTATATACTTCTCTGTGTACTTCAACTAGATATCTAATGGCATTGGACTGAAAATTATACTTAACTTTTAATTAATTTAATTTAACTTCTTAGGAGTAGTGGTGATGTTTTTAGTTACTTGATTTCATCTAATGTCTGAGTACTCAGATGTCTTTCAGAACTAGACTATTAGAATCAATAAAATAACAATTTTTTTAATGTGTTATGTACCCGTTTCATGGATTCAAGTTTTAAAAAGTTATAACCTTTAATCTTTATCGCTCTTTCAATCAAAATATCTTTCCATTTTTACATGAAATTCACTGAATCTCCCTTAAATACAGGAATCCTTACCCTGTATGGTATTAGATGTGTGGTATTATTTCTGAGGTTTCTATACTGCTCCATTAGTCCATATATCTGTTTTTGGTACCATGACCATGCTGTTTTGGTTACTGTAGCCTTGCAGTATAGTTCAAAGTTAGGTAGTGTGATGCCTCCAGTTTTGTTCTTTTTGCTTAGGATTGTCCTGGCTATATGGGGTCTTCTTTGATTCCATAAGAAATTTAAAATGGTTTTTTCTAATTCTGTGAAGAATATCAATGGTCATGTTATGGAAATAGCATTGAATCTATAAATCACTCTGGACAGTATGACCATTTTCATGATATGGATTCGTCCTAGACATGAGGATGGAATATTTTTGCTTTCGTTTGTGTCCACTCTTATTTCCTTGAGCAGGGGTTTGTAGTTCTCCTTGAACAGGGCCTTCATATCCCTCGTTAGCTGTATTCCTAGGTATTTTATTCTCTTTGTAGCAATTGTAAATGGAGTTCTTTCATGATTTGGCTCTCTGCTTGCCTATTGTTGGTGTAAAGGAATGCTTGTGATTTTTGCACATTGATTCTGAATCCTGAGCCTTTGCTGAAGTTGCTTATTAGTTCAAGAAGTTTTGGGGCTGATGTGATGGGGTTTTCTAAATATAAAATCATGTCATCTGCAAACAGAGACAACTTGACTTCCTCTATTCCTATTTGAATACCCTTCTTTCTCTTGCCTGATTGCCCTGGCCAGAACTTCTAATACTATGTTGAATAGGAGTTGTGAGAGAGGGCATCCTTGTCTTGTACCAGTTTTCAAAGGGAATGTTTCCCACTTTTGCCCATTCAATATGATATTGGCTGTGGGTTTGTCATAAATAGTTATTATATTGAGATATGTTCCATGAATACCTACTTTACTGAGAGTTTTTTAACATGAAGGGATGTTGAATTTTATCAAAGGCATTTTCTGCTTCTACCAAGGTGATAATGTGATTTTTGTCATTGGTTCTGTTTGCGTGATGGATTGCATTTAATGATTTGCATATGTTGAAGCAGTCCTGCATCCCAGAGATGAAACTGAATTGTTTGTGGGGGTAAGTTTTTTGATGTGCTGCTAGATTCAGTTTGCCAGTATTTTACTGACGATTTTCCCATTGAAGTTCATCAGGGATATTGGTCTGAAGTTTTCTTTTTTTGTTGTGTCTCTTCCCAGTTTTTGTATCAAGATGATGCTGGCTTCATAAAATGAGTTAGGGAGGAGTCCCTCCTTTTCAGTTGTTTGGAATAGTTTCAGAAGGAATGGTACCAGCACATCAGAGTGAACAGGCAACCTACAGAATGGGAGAAATATTTTTCAATTTACCCATCTGGCAAAGGTCTAGTATCCACACTTTACAAGGAACTTAAACATATTTACAATAAAAAATCATCAAAAAATGGTCAAAGGATATGAACAGACACTTCTCAAAAGAAGACATTTATGTGGGCAACAACCACATGAATGAAAACTCGACATCACTGATCATCAGAGAAATGCAAATCAAAACCACAATGAGATACCATCTCACTACAGTCAGAATGGCAATTATTAAAAAATCGGAAACAATAGATGCTGGTGAGACTGTGGAGAAATAAGAACACTTTAACACTGTTGGTGGTAAAGTAAATTAGTTCAACCATGTGGAAGACAGTAATGTGATTTCTCAAGGATCTAGAACCAGAAAGACCATTTGATCCAGCAATCTCATTACTTGTTATACAACCAAGGGAATATAAATCATTCTACTATAAAGACACATGCATACGTATGTTTATGGCAGCACTGTCAACAATAGCAAAGACATGGAACCAATCCAAAGCCCATCAATGATAGACTGGATAAAGAAAATGTGATACATATACACCATGGAATACCTTGCAGCCATAGAAAGCAATGAGATCATGTCCTTTGTAGGGACATGGGTGAAGCTGGAAGTCATCATCCTCAGCAAACTAACAAAGGAAAAGAAAACCTAACACCACATGTTCTCACTCATAACACGTGGACAGAAAGAGGGGAACAACACAATCTGTGGCCTGCTGGGGGTTGGGGTTTGAACAGAGGGAACTTAGAGGATGGGTTAATAGATGCAGCAAACCACTATAGCACACATATACCTATGTAAAAAACCTGCACTATCTGTACACGTATCCCCATTTTTTAGAAGAAATTAAAAAAAGAAAAGCATATACTATTCAGTTTTTAAAAATAATGAAATTTGTCATTTGCAACAACGTGGATGGACCTGAAGATTATTATGTCGAATGAGGTAAGCCAGGCACAGAAAGACAAACTTTACATTTCTTCACTTATTTGTGAGAGTTAAAAATTATTAGTTGAACACATGGAGATAGCCAGTAGAATAATGGTTACCAGAGCCTGGGAAAGGTAGTTGGTGGATGGGTATTTGGGGATGCTCTATGGATACAAAAATATAATTAGATAGGAATAAGATCTACTGTTTGATAGCATAATGAGGTGACTATAGTCAATAATACTGTATTGTACATTTAAAAACAACTAAGAGAGTACAGTTGGATTATTTGCAACACAAAGAAAGGAAAAATGCTTTAGGTGCTCGATACCTTATTTACCCTGATGTGATTATTATACATTGTATGCCTGTATCAAAATATCTCATGTGCCCCATAAATATATATACCTACTTGGTACCCATAAAAATTAAAAATAAAAAATTAAAAATCAATTAGTAAATTTGCAAGGATTGAAGTTCTACAAAATATGTTTCCTAATAACAATGTAATTAAATGATAAATCATCAACTGGAAGAAATTTGTGAAGTTCAGATACACAAAAATTAAACCAAACAATTCTAAATTACCAATGGGTCAAAGAAAAAACATGAGGAAAATTAAGACATGATTTGAGATGAGTGGGAGAAAAACAAAAAGAAAAAAACAAAAACAAGAGATACCAACATTTATGAGATGCAGCTAAAGCAGTGAACAATGCTCAGAGGTGAATGTAGACCTGGAAATGCCTACATTTAAAGAAGCCAAGCACAGTCTGTATGGACTTATGTCTTATGTCTGTAATTCCAGCGCTGTCAGTGACCGAGGCAAAAGGATCTCTTGAGTCTAGCAGTCAAGCACCATTTTGGGCAGCATGGGGAGACCCTATTTCTACACCCCACGCAAAAAAAAGAAGAAAAATAAAAGCTGGGTGTTTGGATGTATGCCTTTAGTTATAGTCGCAGCTACTTAGGAGGCTGACGTGGGAGGATCACTTGACCCTAGGAGGTTAAGGCTACACCGAGCTGAGATCTCACCACTGCACTGCAGTTTGGGCAACAAAGTGAGAACTCATCTCTAAAATAATAACAATAATAATAATAATGATAAATATAAATAACAATAATGATCATGAATTATAAAAGGAAGAAAGCTGTCAAATCAATAACTTAAATTTATTCCTTAAGGAGCTAGGAGAAGAGCGTATTAAACACAGCAAATAGTTGGGAAGTCATACTGAAAGCAAAGTATAAATAAATAAAATAGAAAACAGAAAAACAATAGACAAACACAGCAAAACCAAAATTTGGTAATCTTTCACTTTATTGACGAATAAAAAGAAACCATGAATTCGATTACAGAAAGACAGAAACAAAAGAGAGAAAATCACTACCGATCTTACAGAAATTTTTAAAAAGAATGCTGTGAAAAGCTTATGCAAAAAATTAAATGATTTAGATGAAATAAATAAATTCATAGAAAGACAAAAATCATTAAAATTGACTCAGGATGAAATGAAAAATCTAATTAAGCTTATAACAAGTAAAATGGCAAAATTAGTATTTTTAAAATTACCCACCAAAAAGGCGTAGGTCCCTAATAATCACTTTTGAACTATGAAAAACATTGAAATAATTATGAATGCTAACTTTTTACAAACTCTCTTTTCAAAATAGGATGCCAGAATTACCCTCATACCAAAACCAAACAAAAACATTACAAGTAAATAAATTTTAAACTCTCCTTTATGAATACAGATGCCAAAATCTTGAACACAGGACTTGCAAACCAAAGGTAGCAATATTTTTGCAAAGATTGTACTTCATAACAAAGTCCTATTCATCACAGGCATGCATAATTAAAAGAAAAAAATGACCATCTCAATAAATACAAAAGTAAATAAAGAAACATTTTGGCCAGGTGCACTGGCTTACACCTGAAATTAATCCCAGCACTTTGGAAGGTCAAGACGGGTGGTTCTCTTGAGGCGAGGAGTTCAAGATCAGCCTGGCTAAGATGATGAAACATCATCTCTACTAAAAATACAAAATTAGCCGGGCAAGGTGGTGTCCCAGCTACTCAGGAGGCTGAGGCATGAAAAACACTTGCACCCCTGGGAGGTGGAGGTTGCAGTGAGCTGAGATCTCACTACTGCACTCCAACCTAGGTGACAGAGCAAGACTTTGTCTCAAAAAAAGTGAAAATAAATTAGGATAAATCTAATGTCATTTCAGGATAAAGACCTTCACCAAATAAAGAATACTGGGGAATTTGCTTAACCTAATAAATGACATCTATGAAAAACCCACAGCTAAATTTATATCTGTTAGTGAAAGAATAGTTTCCCTCCAAATCAGGTAAAATATTGAAAAGTCCACTCTCTCTTTAATTTAGCACTGTATTGGAGATTCTAACTGGAGCAATTCGGTGAGAAAAAATAAGTAAAAGACATCCAGATTGTTTATTTACCCTTACATCAAACTTCGTAAGTTTTATTATTTAAACATTTTATCTTTTTCATTTGATTGCTCATATTTTGTATGAACTCTTGTTTATATTTTTAATATTTTTAGGCTTATTAGTGATAAGCCAATTTTCATTCCTGACACAGAGTGAAAGAGAAACACTTATGCTGTTTCTCTTTCATTCTCCCTGTGTTTTATGCATTTAATCAATAGTATGTCTGTTTGTAGAGACAGATTTTGAGTTTGCTCTTTTCTCTGTTGAGCATTTATTTTTGATTTATTAAATTTTGTCTTTATGCACTTTCTTCTGCCTCATTTTAGGCTTAATTTACTCTGAACATTTTTTTTTCAGCTTTATACTTAAATAATGGATTTTTTAAAATCATTTTTCTATTCTGACATGTGCTTTTAAGCTACAAACTTCCTCATACAATTAATTGATATTTATTCCATATAATTTAAATTTTCATCGGGATTCATGTCAAAATATTTTCTAACTTTCATCAAGCTATCACATTTCACCTATGAATTATATACATGTATATTTGGAACTTTTAGTTGTATGTTATTATTTCTAACTCAGCTTCACGGTTGTCAGAAAACAAACTGTTTATGATTTCAATGCTTAATGATACTTAGAGGTCCATCACTGGTCAAGCTTGCTAAAATTCCCATATGTATTTGAAAAGAGTGTTTATGTTATTGGTGCAATTGCATATATACGTATACATATACAATTTATATGTAACATTTAACAATTTTGAGTGTATTTTATAGACATTAAAATACATAGATCTTAAATGGTGCGTTTGGCGATTTTTTAACAATTGTGTATTTTATTTAACCACCACACTATACAACATATAGAACAATTTCATATTTTCAGTTTCCTTATTCCACTTTCCAGACTATCCCCATTCCTTACTATTTCCAGAGACTAATATTTTCTGATATCTAACACTGTGGTTTAGTTTTGCTTGTTTTTGCCTATTTTTGAATTTCATATGAATAATCATCAATGTTTTTGAGTTTCATCAATATTAGTGTATATATCAGTATTTTGCTCCTTTTCATTGCTAGGTAATGTTCCATGGTGTTATTATGCCACAGTTCTTTACCCATTCTTATGTGAATGGATATTTGTGTTATTTTTCAAGAAAGGCTTCCTGTGGATAAGATTGATGTGAACGTATTTTCTCCAATCATTTCATGTATATATGTTTCAGTTGTCTTGGGCAAACACCCGGGAGCAGAAATGTTGAATATAGGGTAGATGTGTATTAAAATTTGTAAGAAACTGGTAATCATTTTTCAAGGTACCTATGACACTTTACACTCCCAGCTTGTACAAAAGTGTTACTTGCTCCACATCATTGCCAATATTTGTAATTATTTGTCATTATTTTTCTTTACAATTTAGCTATTCGTGGAAGAAATGTTGTCTTTTTTTGTTTGTTTGTTTACTTTTATTGTAGCTTTATGTGAGTCCTTTATAGCTTCTGGATATGTACCCCTCATGAAAGATATATATAGTAGACATTTTCTTCTAAATGGTTACGAGCCTTTTAATTTTCTTAATGATGCTTTTTGAAAAGCATATGTTTTTAACTTGGTAAGGACAGTGTATCAATTTTTTCTTTTCTCAATTTTCACAGTGCAAATTGTGGTTTTTGTCTTCTCTTTAAGAAATATTTGTCTATTTCTAAAATGGAAAAGCTCTTCAATTTTTTTCTTCTATAATCATTATTATTGTAGCTTTCATGTTTAGTTCTATGATATACATCAAACAAGCTTCTCAGTATAGAGTTATCTACAGGTTAAAGTTTATTTATTTTCTTTAGATATCCACTGGAACCATCAATATGTGTCATACAAATTTTATTTCCTCATTCAGTTGCTTTTGGTAACTTTGTTACAAATCAATTAACTATATGTGTGTGCATTTATTTGTGGACTTCATTTCCTATTTCACTGATGAATTTTTATATTCTTATTCAAACACTATACAATCTTGATTATTTAAGTTTAGAGTAAGTCTTGAGATCAAATAGTGCAAGTGTTTTAAATAATGTCTAAATATTTTTGAAAATTGTTCTGTCTCTTTTAGGTCATTTGCATTTCAATATAACTTTGAAAAATCAGTTTGGCAGTTTCTATAATAAACCCTGCCTGAATTTTGAATGAGAATGCATTGAAGTTATATATTGCTGTTGGCATAAAAGATAGTTTAAAACATAGTTTAACAATATAGAGTCTTCCACTTGCTTTTATTATAGCACCTTTCTTTGGCACGCATTTTACTCAATGTGTTTTGTAAACTCCAAAATACATGTTATGTTTCTGCATTTAATTAGGTATGTTTTATGTTATCTCAGCAATGTTTTGGACATTTGAATGTAGTGATTTTGTATATATTTTATTAGATTTTTTTGTGGACCTTTTTCTTTGCTGTTATTGAAGTTATATTTAAATTTCATCTTCCAATTGTTCCTTTAACATGTATTAAAATGCTATTGATTTTTACATATTAACTTTGAATTCTGTGATTTTTTTGTTAGGGTTTATAAAGGTTTTTTTGAATGCCGTTGTCATGTTTTCTGAGAATAATAACTCTTTTTTCTTCTTTTCTGATCTTTATAACTTTTCTTTGTCTTGCTTCATTATTCTTGCTTAGACTTCCATATACTGTTGATTAAAAATGGAAAGAATAAATGCTTGCTTTGTTTACATCTTGGGGAGAAAGCGTTCAGTGTTCTCCGTTGGGTTAATGTTAGCCCTTTATGAGTTGCAGACCACTTCAATTCCCTTTACCAGACATAAGGATTTTCTTTAAATAGTAGTTGCTGAGATATTCTATCATGTTTGAGTCTTAATTTTGGCATTTTTTTTCTGCAGCTATTGAGATGTTTGTATATGCTTTTTGCTTATTTTATTAATACAATGAAATATACCAATTTTATTATTTTAATTGACATGTAGTTTAATTTAATGTTTTACATATGTATACAATATGGAGTGACTAAATAAAAGCTATGAACATATACATCATCTCATTTACTTGGTATTTTTTGTGGAGATACATTTGAAATTTACTGTTAGTTATTTTGAATTATACAATATGTTATCATTGAATGTACTCACACTGCTGTGTAAATCTCAAAATTTATTCCTTCCATTAAGCTGAAACTTTGTATCTTTTGACCAATAACTCCTCAGTCCCTTGCTCCCCAACTGCTCATCCTCTAGTAACCATAATTCTACCCTCTCTTTATATGAATCCTACTGTTTTTAGATTATATATATATAAATTCTACAAATTGTGCAGTATTTTTCTTTCTGTGCCTTCCTTATTTAACTTTGCATAATGTTCTCTAGATTCATCCATGTTGTCCCAAATAACACAATTTTGTTGTTTTTTAAGACTGAGTGGTATTCTTTTCTGTATATGGGCATACCTTGTATGTATTGCATTTTATTTTGCTGTGTTTCACAGATATTGCTTTTTAAAAATTGAAGGTTTGTGGCAACTCTGTTAGTGCCATTTTTTCCAATAGTATGTGTTCACTTCATTTCTCTGTGTCACATTTTGGTAATTCTTACAGTATTTCAAACTTTTCATTATTATTGTGTCTGTTATGGGGATCTGTGGTCAATGATATTTGATGTTACTACTGTAATTGTTTTGGGGGACCAAAAACATTCCCGTACAAGATGAGGCCAATTAATAACTCTACAATGGCCACTAAGTGTTTGAGTGAGAGAAAAGTCCCATGTCTCTCACTATAAAACAAAAACTAGAAATGATTAAGCTTAGTAAAAAAGGCATGTTGAAAGCTGAGATAGACCAACAGCTAGACCTCTTGCACCAAACAGCTCAGTTGTAAATACAAAAGTTATTGAAGGAAATTAAAAGTGCTACTCTACTGAACACACAAATAATAAAAAAGCACAACAACCATATTGCTGATATGGAGAAACTTTTAGTGGTTCAGACAGAAAATGAAACCAGCCACAGCACATTCTTAAACCAAAGCCTAATCCAGAGCAAAGCCCTAACTCATGTCAATTCTCTGAAGACTGAGAGAGGTAAAGAGGCTGCAGAAGACAGGTTTGAAGCTAGCAGAGATTTGCTCATGAGGCTTATGGAAAGAAAGTGTCTCCGTCTCCATAACATAAAAGTGCAAGATGAAGCAGAAGTCTTGTTGTAGTAGACCTAGACAAGTTATTCCGAAGACCTAGACAAGAGATTGAATTAAAGTGGCTACACTAAATAGCAGATTTTCAATGTAGACAAAACTACCTTCTATTGGAAAAAGAGGTCATCTTGGACTTTCATAGCTAAAGAGGAGAAGTCAATGCCTGCCTTCAGTTTTTCAAAGGACAGGCTGAATCTCTTGTTGAGAGCTAATGCAGCTGGTGACTTCAAGTTCAAGCTGGTGCTTAGTTATCATTCTACAAATCCTGAAACTGTTAAGAATTATGCTACATCTACTCTGCCTATACTCTATAAATGGAACACCAAAGCCTGGTTTGTATCACATTTGTTTAAGCATGGATTACTGAATATTTCAAGCCCAGTATTCACACCTACTGCTCAGGAAAAAGGATTCCTTTCAAAATATTGCTGCTCATTGACAGTACACCTAGTAACCCAAGAGCTCTGATAGATATGTACAAGGAGATTAATGTGATTTCCATGGCTGCTAACAACAACATGCAATTCATGGATCAACGAGTAATTTCAAACTTTGTTATTATTTAAGAACTGTATTTCATAAGACTGTTGCTGCCATAGATAGTGATTTCTCTGATGTATCTGGGCAAAGTAAATTTAAAAGCTTCTGGAAAACACTCACCATTCTATATGTCTTTAAAAACATTAATGATTCATTGAAGGAGGCCAAAATATAACTTTGACAGACATTTAGAGGTTTGATTCCAACTTTCACGGACAACTTTGAGGGGTTCAAGATTTCAGTGGAGGAAGTAACTGAAGATGTGATGGCAGTAGCAGGAGAACTAGAATTAGAAGTAGAGCCTGAAGATGTGACTAAATTTCTGCGATCTCATGATAAAACTTGAATGGATGAGGGGGTGCTTCTTATGGATGAGCAAAGGAGGTGGTCTTTTTAGATGAAAAGTACTCTGATAAAGATGCTGTGAACATTGTTGAGATGACAATGGATACAGAATGTTACATAAACTTAGTTGATAAAGCAGTGGCAAGGTTTGAGAGCACTGATTCCAACTTTGAAAGAAGTTCTGTTGGTAAAATTTTATTAAGCAGCATTACATATTACAGAGAAATATTTTGTAAATCCCAAGAGCCAAATGATGTGACAAAATTCATTATTGTCTTAGTTTAAGAAATTGCCAGTCACTTTACCCTTTAGCAGCTACCTCCCTGATCAGTCTGCAGACATCACAGTCAAGGCAGACCCTCCACCAGCAAAATACATACGACTCTCTGAAAGATCAGGTTATTGTTAGCATTTTTAACAACAAAGTATTTTTTTAACTAAAGGACGTGTATTCTACTCCTGGACATAATGCTGTTACATAATGATGTTACACTTAATAGACTATATACAGTATAATGTAAATAAAAGTATATGCAGTGGGCAATCAAAAAGTGTTCATGAGACTTGCTTTATGTGATATCCACTTCATTGTAGTGGTCTGGAACCACACCCAAAATATCTCTGAGGTATGCCTGAATATACCACATTTTCTGTATCTGTTCATCTGTTGATGGAAACTTAGGTTGATTCTATATATTGCCTATTGTTAATAATGCTACAATCAATGTGGGAGTGCAAAAATCTCATAGGCATGTTGATATCTATTCATTTGAATATATTCTCAGAAGAGCAATCGCTAGATTGTATTGTAGTTCTAAGTTTAGATTTTGAGGAACCTCCATACCATTTTCCACAATGGACGAACTAATTTATATTCCCACTAACAGTGTCCAGGGAGTCCCTTTTTCCTGCCTTCTTGCCAACACTTATTATCTTTCATCTTTTTGAGAAAAGCCATTCTAACTGGTATGAGGTGACATCTCATTGTGGCTTCAATTTTCATTTCTCTAGTGACTAATGATGCCGGGCATGTTTCATGAACCTGTAGGCATTTTCATGTGAAATTCTGAAAAATGTTCACCACATTGTCCATAGTCTAATCAGGTTATTTGTTTTCTAATGACATGCCTACCTTGAATCCTTGGACTAAACCACAAATAGTGATAATATTGTATTCAACATATTAATATTTTGTACACAGTTTTTGTATCTTTCAATTGTTAATCTGCACTTTTGATATTAGTAGTATTCTTATTAGGTTTTGGTATGAGAGTTATGATAACCTCCTAAAACTTGTTAAGTATATTTTTATTCAGTATTTTTAATATAATTTTATAGATATCATTATTTCTTTCTTATAGATAGGTTTGATAAATTCACATATGAAGCCATCTGGGCATAGAATTTTATTTGTAGGAAGATTTTCCTATCCTTGCTTGAGTTTTATCAGTTGTATTAATGTTTTCAAGAAATTAAATTTTGCTTTTTAATTTTTAAATTACTGTCTTTTGTTTCAAAATAATACATGGTTACTATGTTTGCTTTACAAATCAATAATCTTAAAATTTTTCAAATCAGAAGTGGAAGTTAGTTTAATAATTTGTTTCAATACTTTATAATTACTGTTAGATGTGTTAAAATATGCCATCAGAATCATGAATTTGTCTATTTCTTCGAGTTCTGTCCATTTTTGATTAAATATTTTGAGACTGTCTTTTTTAAAACAGATTTTGTTAATTTTAATATATTCCATGTGGATTGACTCGTTCATATTAAGTCTACCTTTTTATTGAGAGTTTTTGTATTTAACTGTAGTAACTCTGATATGAATATAGCTTCACTGCTCTTGCTTCTTGTATCCATCTATTTATTTTCAACAGTCCTATGTCCTCCTACTTAAGGTATAACTATAACAAATAGCATATGCTAGTTTTTAAAAGAATGTCTTTCTATTTAAATGAAATAATGGTGTGTTTACATTTTATGTAGTTGATAATGTATTTATCCAATTTTATTGTATATCATAGATATAGTGAATTATTAAAATATTTTTAGAAATTAAAAAATATGATGAGAGTTGTGGAAGAAGTAGGCTATGTCACCAATGAAGGCAAGGGATGAGGTAGAGAAATCAGTTAGGAGAGTGTCACAATTAATACGTTTGAGATGTTGTTATCCTAGAAAATTATAGAGACTGGGAAGAAAAATGAACAGAATCCTGCATGTGAAGGGGATAGTTGTAAACATTTTATTTTAAAAAGGGAAGGGCTATAGATTTACACTTAGATGCTGGACAAATTTAAGAAATGTATAAAGCAACAAAATCCTATAAAAATATAGGGAAGGAATCAAAGATTACAGGAGAACCTGGATATTTTGCATTCAGAAATCCTTCCTCCCGGACTAGATGATTTATATTATCAAATACGATAAAGCCTTCTTTTTATTGAAGTGTGGTCCTAGAACAAGCAGCATTCACTTTCTCTAGGAGCTTGTTTAAAATGTGAAAATTTAGGCACTGCTCTAGGCATACTTTATCAGATTTTACATTAAATAATTGCCAAATGATGTTTTTTGCACATTAAATTTGAGCAGTGTATGGAACAGTGGTTCTCTACCTTATCTGCATATTAGTATAATCTGGGGAGCCTTTAGAAATCCCATTGCCTGGGCCATACCCTAGACTAAATTGGAGCCTGTGGGTTTGGCACTCAAGCATCTGTACGTTTAAAGCTCCCCAGGTGGTTCTCTTGTGCAGCCAAGGTTGAGATCCAGTGCTGTAGGCACATGGAAGAGTATAAAGCAAAACTAGACAATTAACAAGAAATCTTGAGGATTTTAGAGACTGGATTCTAGTCTTTGTTCTTTATTTGAGAGATATTTATTTGTTCCCTATAAATCAATTTTATTTTTGTATATTTCAAAATTGTGTTTAGCAATTATTTGTGATTTTTCTGTCTATGGATTGTAATTTAGGAGACACTTAGCAAAATATAATAATGGGTGGTAATCATTGGTATGGGATTAATTTGTGAATGGTAAGAAAATGTGCTGACTGTAACTGTTCAGAAATTGAGTGAGCAGTAGTGATCAGAAAATTTAATTATATCAGAAACAGAAAAGAAATCAAAACTGGTTCGCAGAAATAAAAACAGATAAGCCAATAAATTCATGAGAGTGTAAGTTGAGATGAGTTTGGGAAAAGACAAAACAGGCAAAGCACATGACAGACTTGTAGAATTTTTTTTTTTTTTCATTTTTCCCACTACAAGAATGAGACGATCTTGATCGGTGCTTCTCGAACATTAACGTACAGATGAATTGCCTGGAGATTTTTATTAAAATGAATATTCTTACCTTGTATGTCTCTGGGGTAGGTTATGAAATTCTGCTTTTTAAATAAGATTCAAGGTGATGAAATGCTTTTTCTGTGGATTCACACTTACTACAGCAAGGAGCTGGAACCCAGTTATCACTAAAAGTAGTGCAAAGGTCTTGCTGCTCGTGCATCTTTCTTAGTTGCCTTAGTAACTACGTCTTTTCAAGATAAGACACAACTTATAAAATTCAAATGAAAATGAGATAAACTTCAGTGAGAGATAGAACAACATGTTAAAAGATTATGTGGAAGGAGTTTTGGGGGAGGAATTCCTGAAGTTCATAAAGATAAGACTACTTGAAGAACAATTTGATTCTTCTCTAAAAAGATTAATAGAACTTATTAGCTTAGGAACTTAGAAGTTCAGCAGGACTGTTTTATCTGCAGCTGTCTTTGGTCATAGTCAATATAAAACTCCACATGCTTCACAAATGCATTTACTCATCTGTTTATGTGACACTCATACTCCATGGAAGAAGTTGTTACAGGAAATAGGGTTATTGAGTCAACACCAGACACCAATCAGGAACTGACATTCACTTTACATGGAGATATCATCAACAGAAAATTTGAAAGTTTAGGTATTCAGAGAGCACTGAAAAAAAGACAGTAAGAACATTAGAGTTGGAAGTAAAGTGTGCAGGGAGAAAAAGACCCTTTTTTCTGTTTCAAGGATAAACAACTAAAACTGGTTGAGGAAAGTGTGTCAGAGGGCTCTTCCATCTTGAGAGAATAGGAGGAGGGGATATCTGCTAAGAATGAGAAAAATAAATGAAGATTTACAACGCAGAAAAAAATGATCAGTAAAACATTACTAAAGAGCTTTTAAAGCAACATGAAGATCCTGTTTTCTACTAGAAACATGAATTTGTGGTGAGCAAGGTACATAGTGTTGTGCTGCAGCCCGGGGCAGGTAATGGAGAAGTAGATGATTTTGTGTGCAGTGAGGGACTTGTGACCACTATAGAAGCAAAGAACTTAATTACAGAGGGGCAGTAAGGGTTACATGACAATAGCGGCCATTACTATTAGGAGAAGCACAGGTAGCTAGAAAGGAACAAATGAGTTCCGTCAATTAGAAATGACTTTAGTTTGAAGTTTTTGATGAATGTAAAGAGGAAAATATGAATGACTTTGTGAGATCTGGGGGCAAAAAACTGTCTGAAATGTTGGGTTTGAAATATGCCATATGATGACAAGTTACAAGGCATGGTTATATGAAGTGTGAATGAGTGATAGAGAGTGAATCTGATCATCAATAGCATGAAGGAGAGAAGTTTTTTCCTTTTTTGAAAACAGGATGATATGGGGTTTTACAATGTGTTATTAGAGGTAGTATAGATGTCTGCAAGTGTAGGACAGAAAAGAAAAGAGAAAAAAAGAAAAAAGAAAAGAAAAGATAAAAACATGCAAACAAGTTTTTGAACTTGCCGAGTAGGGAGAAAATGGATCCTAGCTTTGAGGATTTGAAAAAAGGGATATAATCATCAAATCATAGAGTAATAGGTTTGGGAAGAAACTTAGAACTAAAATTTTGCAATACTATAACTTAGAGATGAGGAAGATCATAACCAAGAGAGGAAATTTCTTGTCCAGAAGCACCTATCTCTTAGATAATGGTTGAGACTAGAATACAAGGTAGTTAACCTCCCTTGTTCTTGGTAATAGTAAAGATGATGGCTGTGGTAATAATGATTTTGAACGTAGTGGTGTAGTCATACATACCAAGAGCTTATTAAATAAGAAAACTTTGTTCGTAGCTAATACAAAATAGAAAGATAAATGAATGTTTGACTCTAATGCTCCCTCCAAAATGTTAGCTCTGTAAGGACAGGGGTTTTCATCTTTTATTTCTTGATAACATATCTGCGTGAGTTAGTACTCATTATATATTTGCAGAATACATGAATAAACACACGTTTTAAAAGTATAGAATGTGTTGATCAGTTAGATGCTTTTGTAGAACTATGAGTCTGCTAAAGGGAATGTCGTTTTATGAAGCATTTATCACTCCAAGTATTCACTAAGTATTGATGGACCATCAGAATATGTAACACTTACTCAGCGCATAATATGAACCACATGCTGTAGATACATTATTTTTTAATCCTCATAATAACTCTTGAAAGTAATTATTATTATAACATTGGGGACCTAAGCTTGTATTTAAACTGTCAATTTTTTACTGCTAGAGCTCAGACCAAAACTATATAGTGAACTTATTGGGCAGATGTTACAAAAGATAATTTGTGTGGTACAGACTGTCTTGGGACAGAATACCTCTTTAAACAAAGAAGATGCCAGGCTGAAGTGGGTTCATCACAAAGCATTAATTGGTAAGTGGACGTTTCTGATTTGATAGGTAAAAACCTGTCCCTGTCCCTATCCTACCTGCATGAATATAGACGTGCTTTATGGGCAGAGGAAAAGGCTGCTTCAGTAAATGCTGTAATACACAGGGAAATGCAGAATGTGACAGGCAGAGAAACTCCGCCATCTCGTTTGACACAGATCACCAAGAGGACTCATTGTTGGGAAGGCTCGGGGTGATGGTGACAGCATCATGGATATCAAAGGGAAAAGTGGAGATTAGCACTATTCTGAAAGTTGTGTCCTTTTAAACTTGGCCTATGGATAAACAGCATTAGCATCTCCTAGAAGCCTTTCAGAAAAGCAGAACCTCAAGCCCAACCCCTGATTTATTATTCAGAATCTGCATTTTAACAAGCTCCCCATCCTAGTAGGAGGAGCACTGGTAGGTAGTGCTCTGGCTCAGCAGTTAGGTGGAGCAGAACTTCTGCAGCAGTGGCAATATTAGAAATAGGAGACTTGCCCAGGACTAAGCATAGGACTTATTCTGACTATCCTGTACCGATTAGGTAGATGAATACATACCCAATGTGAGCAAATGAGAGAGAATTTAAATAAAATCCTGCTAATTTTTATTAGCATGACTCCATCTGTAAATACAAGTTAGTGAGGCCTAGATAAACTGAGGTTTTGCCTGTGTTACAAATGAAGACACCAAGACTCAGAGAAGTTAAGTAGCTTGCTCAAGGTGACACATGCAGGGAATCCATGAAGTGACATACAAGGATGCTGAAGTGAAATACAGTTCACACCTCTAAATGGAATCGATAGGAAGCTACTGGCACAGTACATTGTATGCTTTCTATAATTCTGGTTATAATTAAAGCAGCTTCTATTCAAGGGCCCAATGTGATTCTTCTTCTTGGTGGTGGTGAAGGTTTTGTTTGTTTGTTTTTTAGAGACAGGGTCTCGCTCTTTCACCCAGGGTATAGGGCAGTGTCACAATCATAGCCCATTATACTCTCAAACTCCTGGGCTCCAGGGATTCTCTTGCCTCAACCTCCCAGATAGCTGGGTCTACAAGAACATGCCACTGCGCCTGCTAATGTTTATTTTTTATTTTTTTGAGATGGGGTTTTGTTGTGTTGCACAGGCTGATCTTGAACACCTGACCTAGAGCCACTCTCCTGCTTGGGCCTCTCAAAGCTCTGGGACTATAGACATGAGCCACTAAACCCAGAATCAATATGTTTTATAAGCATAATCACACTAATTTCTACAATACTTTCTGGAGATCTGGATATACACTACTACTTAAACAATATATATTTTCTATGTCTCAGTTGAGAGAGAGAAAGAACTTGGTGAAGCAGTACTAAATTCCCTCCTGAGGCTAAAATAGTTCAAACTGTGTTTTTACCTGTATCTTTTTAAACCATGGCACCCCTTTATCACTTTCAAATTCGAATGTGTGACAATTATTAAAAAATCCTTTTGCTCTCCTGGTAAAAAATGAAAGATGAAAAAAATGAAAATTCAGATTTTATAAACTAGGAATATTTTAAGACTGCTGTGGAGCTATCAGAGTCTGATAATAATGTCTATATGTATCTACAAACGGAATATAGTCGTTTAGTTAATTAGAAATTAACCAATTTAATTAATTTAATTCTTCAGTTAATTTCTTCCGGCCCTTTAAATATCGTAATAGTTGATGATGGGTTCTAATTTACATACCATGTGCATATGTTATAAGGACAGATTTAGTAAAATTAATGGTTTCTTGAAAAATAGCTTTTTTCTTGGAAGAGAACGTGTCTATAAACAAGCATTGTACTTTTTCCTTTTATTTTTCCTGAGAAAATCAAGACCCATGAAGTGAAAACATTTTGTCGACTTGTAAAAACCTGCATTAATTATGCCATTCTACCTATTTAATCAGTTTTCTCAGTTTTCCTTTTAAACTTATTCAGTTAAACAGAATGACCTTCAGAGCAATGACAGGTGAGATAGTGGTTCCCCTCCCCCTCCCCCAGCAAAAGTGTTTTCTTTAAAAAGGCTGCCACACACATCAGTTTTTGCTGCTTGTTGTCTTTCTTTTGGGAGAATAACTATTTATAAATAATTGCCTACAATAAAATGTGAACATTTCTCAGAGTGAATGCCCCAGATCTGATGATCATTTCATGGTAATCCTTTGAAATTCAGCACATTTGCCTCCAAAGACGATAGTGTCAGGTGGTACAATAAATGTAAGTATTTTATCAGCATTATTGTAACAATTTTGTATCACACCTTGATAGTATAGATTTGTTTTCTTTGGGGACTTTGACTTTCATGTATCTTATTTTAATGGGACTTAATGCTCATATTTAACAATGTCAAGTAGAGCATAAGGATGGAGAAAATCTTCAAATCTCTGTGTCGGACTTGCTTATCACTCCAATCTAGGTAGCTCCATTATTTACCCCAGAATTTTTTACCCTGTTAATATGACCTTCTATATTCTAAACTCAAGGAGATCATCTCTCTACAGAAAGAAGCTGAAGGACAATAATGTTTTTAAAAGAGGTGTGTGGACTAACAGTGGCCAAAATAGACCTTTACCAATGTCTACTGGATTGCACTTATTTGAATTTAAATTAATGCTTTTTTATCTCCAAATATATTTCATTAATACGGAGATCATCTTTAGATATCAGCAGCCAGAGCTGTAGTTGGGGAATTATTTATTACTTCCAGAGTAGCCACGTGATTTCCCTTTCTCTCTTTCCCCTGGCGTTGTCCCATCATCTCATTACTTTACTTCTGGCCTTGTATTGCTTGTACCTCGCTTTCAGTGAGAATTTCACCTCCATTTTCTTTTTTTTTTTTCTTTTTTTTTTTTTATTATACTTTAAGTTCTAGGGTACAAGTGCACAACGTGCAGGTTTGTTACATATGTATACATGTGCCATGTTGGTGTGCTGCACCCGTCAACTCGTCAGCACCCACCAACTCGTCATTTACATCAGGTATAACTCCCAATGCCATCCTTCCCCCCTCCCCACTCCCCACAATAGGCCCCGGTGTGTGATGTTCCCCTTCCCGTGTCCAAGTGATCTCATTGTTCAATTCCCACCTATGAGTGAGAACATGCGGTTTCACCTCTATTTTCTAGGCTTATTGTTATACTTCTCTCTCTCTCTCTCTCTGTATGTGTGTGTGTGTGTGTGTGTGTGTCTGTGAGATATGGGATCTCTCTCCATTGCCCAAACTGGAGCACATTGGCTATTCACAGGCATAATCATAGTGTACCAAAGTCTTGAACTCCTGAACCCAAGCCATCCTCCTGCCTCAGCCTCCCAAGCAGGTGGAACTACAGATGCATCCCACCACACCTGGATAGACTTATTTTTGTGCTTGACATTATTTTTCCTATCCACGTGTCAAAATATATTATCACTTATTGTACTAGTTGCAGAGGTGTTTCTTAGATTTGTGTTTTTTTGAAAGTGAAGGATCATGCCACTTTCCTATTATCATTCCTTAGTTTATATACAACAGGAAATAAGTGTCTTTTAAAAATATTTTGGGAGAGGAAATAAATAAAAAACCTATTATATTAGCTGGAATATATTATACATCTCTGGAGAAATAAGCTTATTGTAAGCAATTAGGTTTCTGGATTCTACCTGCTCATCTTCCAAATGCTCTTAAAGAATAAAAGATAAATATGAGATATAGTTTAATGATGTGATGTGTGTAGGCTAGTCAGCTGTATCACTCTCATTAATTATAAGGATAAGTTATTATGTGTCTTGACTGGTTCACTTGTTTGTTTCTGGAAGCACTTAAACACTAGAATGTACCATTTTTCAAAAGGAGAGAGTAATATTTTTTCATATAAATTAACGAATATAATTGCAAATGAGCATCAAAATCTATTTGGTGAAAATGCAAAAAAAGAAAAAAATCCAAAACTAAACAGTGTAACACACTACTCTGTGCAGTGCTATGGCCTCAGTTTCTTTCTTAGAGACTACAAAGATACTAAAATGACATAAATACTAATGTAATCACAGCTGCCATTTCTCCAAGTACCGTGTTCTACATTGTGAAAATTCTTGAGGTGACTAAGGTAATTTTTAAATTGTTTTGAAATGATAATATTACAATTTGAAATTATAAATCATATATGAAATAATACATACTACTTTGCATTATAAAATATTTTCAGTAATTATTGTGAAGTGCCATTAATATTTTGGTGATTACTTTTACGTCATATGCACATATACATGAGCGTGCACACAGACATACATAAAAATGACAGGATCATATAAGATATTGTAGACTGTTTTATGATAGGGTAATACACTTTTCTTTTCTTTTCCTTCTTTGTCCAGATCTTCTATTGTTTATCCATATCGTACTCTATCCCTATCCGAGGTAATCTAGGAATATGTGTATAGTTCCATTTGTCTCATTATGCTCATATGTCATTTACATGGTATTTTATATATAGGGTTTACGCATTTATAGTAAATGATCTTTATATAGTTTATACAATATCCATTTTTCTTTTCTCTGTAAGGCAAACATGTTTCATATCCCTCAAATACACCCGTACCCCTCACTTACACGTATGTTATCACTGTTTACTTTTGTAAACTTGTGTTCATCGTATACACGTTAATCATTTAAGCATACTTTGTGGAAATCCTGCCAACTTGACTACTGTGCCTCTAATTTCTTCCTTTTTATCCCATCATAATAAACCTGGTAATAATTGATTCAACCATATGCTCATTGATATCGCTTGTGCTGTTTGTTTATTTTTACCACTACAAACATGCTACAATGAAGTTCTGGTACTTTTTTTTTTTTTTGAGACAGTTTTGCACTTGTTGCCCAGGCTGGAGTGCAGTGGCGCGATCTCGGCTCATCTCAACCTGCACCTCCCGGGTTCAAGCGATCATCCTGCCTCAGCCTCCTGAGTAGCTGGGATTACGGGCGTGTGCCACCACGCCTGGCTACTTTTGTATTTTTGGTAGAGACTGGGTTTCTCCATGTTGGCTAGGCTAGTCTCAAACTCCCGACCTTAGGTGATGCACCAACCTCGGCCTCCCAATGTGCTGGGATTACAGGTGTGAGCCACCATGCGCGGCTGTTCCTATACTTTACCCTAAATTTTTATTTATTTATTTATTTTATTTTTTTATTCTTCAATGAAATAGATTCCCAGGAGAGGGCTTATTGAGTCAATGATTCTATTTATATTGTCAGTTTGACTTTTAAAAAGCTTATCAAAATCCACATTCCTTTATTCATATGTGAGTATTTCTTCTCATCCAGGCCATCTGTAGTTATTATCAGTCATTTAAATTTATACCAGTCTGTCTGATGGATATTATCTAATACCTTAGTGTTGTTTTAATTTTATATTGAGCTCCTTTTTATGTGTTTGTGGGCTTTTGTTTTGCTTTCATATGAGTTTTTTTACTTTTGTTAAGTAGAACTAGATTTAGCTGCATTAAGTAAAACACTCTAAATAATAGTATGTAAAGATAAGTTTCTGTTATAAAAGAGATCTAGATGTTATCAGTGCATATATTGGTGGCTTTCTAATATAACCTGGGTCCTGGGTCCAGTCTGTGTTCTATTGTGCTTAGTATCTTCTACCTGATCCGCAAAAATGGGCTGGAACTTTAACCATTAAATTTACATCCCCAGCATCGGGAGACAGGAGGAGGAGAAGGAAGTGCCCTTGCTCCCTCCCTTTAAAATAAATCTTCCTTAAATGCAGAAATTTGTTCTGCCTGCCTGTATAGTATTGACTGGAAGGTAGGTACTGTCACAAATAATTACAATATAGTTTGTGAAGTGTAGTGTTTTACATTGTTGGAAGAAGGCCTGCCTTAAATGCAATTTTATCTTACTAAGATGGAAGGCAAGAATATACATTAGGAAGTCAGAGGCATTCTCTGCCATACTTTTCCTTTTCCTACATTACTATGAGATTATTTGTTTTATTAAATTTTGGGTACTACCTGCTACTGTCAAATCTGTCTTTTTCCTCTAAGTTTTCTGTGCTGGTTAAGGATTCTTCCCAAGTCATTG
This sequence comes from Mandrillus leucophaeus, assembly GCF_000951045.1. Taxonomy (NCBI): domain Eukaryota; kingdom Metazoa; phylum Chordata; class Mammalia; order Primates; family Cercopithecidae; genus Mandrillus; species Mandrillus leucophaeus. The sequence continues at coordinate 1,944,863 of NW_012101798.1, forward strand.
AATGAATGTGAAAATATCATGTTTCTAAGATTGTATATTACTTTATTTTGCATGTTTAATCAATCTTTGTATATTTTTACAAATAATGTGATGAAATGATTTAAATTAGATTTTGTCTGTATGGCTGTTAGGTATGTTGGCATTAGTAAATGATGAAACTCATCATCCTTTTCTCACTAAATTGAAATATGATCCTTGCCACTTACTTTACTTTTATATATACTAAAATATACTTCTGAACTTTCTCTCTTAATCTATTTTCTATTATTCTGTCAGTACAATACTAATTTAAACTAATTATTTTCAAGTGTTAGCAAAGTAGAGCACATTGACAAATGCAACCCCTTGCTTGAGGTTTGTAAATAGTTTTGTTGGAACCTACCCATGCCCCTGTTCATTTGCATATAATCTATGGCTGCTTTTGGACTACATTGGTAGAGCTCAATGGTTATATATAGCCACAAAGACTAAAATATTAACTGTTAATTCCTTTACACAAAAGTTTATAGACCCCTAAATGACTAATTGAGAGTAGGTATTGACCTAATTAAAGATGTTCAAAAACTAAATACTTGCTGCTCTTTAAATATCTATACGTTAACTGTTTTGAGCAATAAATGACATATATATGCCAATACAAATTAGTCTATTAATAAATTATCAAAACCAAGTTTTGATGTTAAAAAGATGATGAATTAAGTACTAAATGTACAGTAAAGTATTTCATATTAGTACTTTTTTCATATTCATAAAGTTTTATTTTTGAGAAAACATTTCTCATGGGGATTATATCATATTGCATATTAAATATTTTTGTTATTTTGATTGCAGGAAACTTTAAACATACATTTAAAAATATAAAGAACAGTATAATAAATGCCCAAGTACACATTACCCACCTTCAATTATTATCACCAAATGGCTAATCTTATTCATTCATCTACCTATTCCCATTCAACAACTTAAAATATTTACCTCTAACATTGTATTATTTCATCGGTAAATATTTGAGCATTTATTGTTAAAGATTAAGAACTTTTAAAAGCAAATCTGTAATACTATTATCAGGGTTAAAAAGCTACTATTACTTTATTAATATAATCAAATATCTAATCACTGTTCAAATTTCCATATTTGCTTCATAAAGGTTCTTTTCATGATTGTTCTCTTCTAATCAAGATTCAAATAAGTTCCAAGAATTACAATTAGTTGGTGTTTCTGAAGTATCTTCAAGTCTATAAATTTTCCTTTCCCACATTCCTTGCCAGGAATTCCTTGAAGTAAGTAGGCTGCTTTGTTCTATATTGATCCCTCCCATTATGGATTTTGCTGAATTCCTTTTTTTTTTTCCTTTTGTTTTGTTATTAATTGTATTTCCTGTGGACTAGTAGCTAGATACAAGATACAGAGGCTTGATAAGATTTAGGTTCACATTTTTAAATCAATATTCTTCATAGATAATGTTGTGTACTTCCAACTGTTTTTATCAGGAGGTGCATTATGTCTGGTTTAATCTTAAGAATTGAGCTTTCATGTATCGTGAGCCTAACACATGTGTTTAAAACGTATGCATCTGATGTTCCCTAATGATATTTTGAGCATTATTGAGAGTCATTATTCATTAGGTTTTGAAAGTGATGATATTCTAGGTTTATCCTTATTTCTTATTTCTTAGCTGTAAATCTTCTAGAAAGTAAAACTTGTACCAACTGTTTCTTCCACTTAGGTACAGTTCGCGTAACTGTATATTTGATTATTTTCCTTTGTTTGCTGGTTTTCAGAATGTCTTGGTTTCTTAGCATCAAACATAATACATATTTTATTTTATTTTATATCTGCTGAATTGATTGTTGAATATCAATATGCTGAAATTAACACAAATTTGGCTAGTGAAAGATTCCTCTGGTTGTTTCCTAATTTCTTTTGATTAGAACTCAGAAGACTTCCTTGCTTATATGGCAAAATGAGATGACCTAACCTGCTTTGTATATTTTTGGACCCAGACTTGGAATTCTATTATATTTTTGAGGACTAGAACTTGAAATCATTTCTCATTTTTCACACTGTTTAATAAAGATGGGAAAACATTTATTTTCCCATTTATTAATTTCTTTTTTGAATTTTGCTTTAAATATTTTCCTAGTCATATTTTAAGTCTATTGAATATCTTACTTGCCAGTCCTTTTTATAGCATTAACTGTGGTGTGGAATTTCTCTTTGTATGTGAAAAATTACACTGTATGTCACCCATCTTAATTTATCTGTTTTATTTTATTTACTTATATCTTCCTGGAATTTTATTTTAATTTTAGGAACAGATAGCCAAAAAGCCAAAATAACATAATAGGAAATATAAAAGATAATATAAGCTTATTTTGAGTTAGTATTTTGTCAATAGTAAAAAGTAGATTTGTCTCAATTTTACCTAAATAGAAAAATATAATATTTTACTCCAATATAAAAATTCAAAGGAAAATAAAATGTATTGCAGCTTAAGTGACCTTACTATAGATGTAAATATACATAAAGAAATAAACAACCACCATCAAATAAAAAGCATCAAACAATAATATTGAAATTCATGGTCTGTATTTAGTTATTTTTTTTTTTTCTTCTCTGAACATAGACTAATTGGAGTGTTTCACATTAAATTATTACCTATTCTAAATTCAAATATCACTATAGGATATATTGTTTTTTAAATAATATGTTGCATAATTTACAGCTCTTGAAGACTATAGATCAAGGTTGTTTATAGGCAAAACTTTTAAAGCAACAATATTAAAGTATTGGATTATTAATTTGTATTCCAATATAATACTGCAAGAAAGTGTCAATATATTTTCACTGACATTAGTATAAAACGGTTTTAGATACTGACCAAGAGTCTCAGTCTCCAAACATTTTGAAAGGACCTCAACTTAATGAAATTTCATTAGCGGCATAATCTTGCATCATGGCTTATTAAAGTTACTTCAGGAATAGGTTTTTAAAAGCATTTAACATTTTTCTTAATCTTTTTTGAAGTAGCTTATGTGGTTGTATCTTTTCAAATACGTATTCAGTAGAGGGTTTCCTGTTAATGTAGATGTGATTTTTGTTAATGTAGAGTAACAGCATAAGATACTGTTTTATGAAGATAATAGTAGTTCATTTTATTATAACTAGCAATATTTCTTGATCTATTTTAGATTGAAAAAGAGATAAAACATAAATTAAAACGTATTTTTAAATGCTGATGCATTTTTCATCTGACTTGCATATTTAGATGATCAATATTTTGATGACTCCACTCTGAAAATCACTCAAAATAATAATTGAGACTATGTATTTAAATTATACCCATGAGTTTCTCTCTGTCAAGAAAGAAGACTAGATATTCTGAAGAAACATTTTACTGCAAAGATGAAAAAATGGTCAATGGTCTTAAATAGGCAATACATAGGTACACCCACACACATACACACACATGCATGAACACATATTTTCAGGAATCGAATGAATATTGACTAAAGCATAAAAGGCAAGTGAAAATAGGAGCTAGAATTGTAAGAATCCTATAAAGTAGTTATAGAAGATGTTGAGCTTCTTTTGTTTGATAGGTACATGGTGCAGAGGACCGGGTACAAAGCCAGGGCACATGTAGATGAGTATCTCATAGGAGTTGCCTATATAAAGCCAACCCTGGAGAGTAACATCTTCCTGAATCATAGACATGTGAAAAATGTTCTACACAGAAGGAGAGAACAACACAGAGGACATATGTATATATGTCCTGAGAATTCAAATCTCCCCATCATATAGAAGAGATTTGGGACCTGAATATTCTGTACTTCTTGTTCCAAATAATGTTCAGCTGTAAATTACTTTTAATGAAGTCCCAGGTTCGTAGCGCTTAGTGGATAGCTTGCAGAAATAATCACAGTTTCTTTCTAAATAAAACCTCCTTAAAAAGAAGATACCATTTCATAGATAAACTGTTATTAATGTAAAATCACAGGAATACATCTGAAAAATATAGAAAAAAGGCATTATGACAATAAGACCAAGCAGAAGTCTAAGTAAGCAGAATTAGACTCTCCCTGTTCTCAGATTTTGGAACGATAATTCTGGAATATAAAACCAGGGTATGTGTATATGTGTGTGTGAGTGTGTGTGTATACACACATATGTATGAATCCAAAAGATGCCTAGGAATTGTATACTATGAAAAATTGCCATGAGGATTAGGAAAAGAGCTAAGCGACACTTCATTAAATGAAAAATAATGTTGTTATTAAAATTACATCCAACAGCAGATTAGGCACAATAGAAGAAAGAATTGTTGAAGTTGATGAGAACTGAATAAATGATACAACAAGCAGTGGAAGTAGTATCGGGGAATATGCAAGAGAGACTGAAAGACATGAGGGACAGCTTGAGATAATCTAACATATATCAAAATAGTCTTATAAATAGATCAGGTATATCTCTCTTTTTAAAAAGTATTGTCTTTCAAGACAAGATTAAAAACTCTGTAAGATTTATAATTTTCATTAAGAAAAAGGTTTTGGGCCAGGCACAGTGGCTTACACCTATAATCCCAGCACTTTGGGAGGATGAGTAGGAGGATTATTTGAGGCCAGGAGTTCGAGACCAGCTTAGGCAACATAGTGAGACCCCATCTCTATGAAAAAGAAAAAATAAAAGGTGAAATGTTTTGAATTTTGAGTTAGTTTTGTTTCTAGATATCTTCTTCTACAATTGATCCATAGATTAAATGTCATTCCAAACAAAAGTATAGTAGATTTTGTTATATAACTTGGCAATTCTAAAATTAATATAGAAGAGAAAGGAGCAAAAAGAGCCAAGACATTATCTATCTATCTATGTATCTATCTATGTGTGTATGTATGTATGTATGTATGTATGTATCTATCTCTCTCTCTCTCTCTCTATCTATCTATCTATCTATCTATCTATCTATCTATCTATCTATCTATCTATCTTTAAATGAACAGGTTTAGGTCTTCTACCATATCACCACAATTTTTATATAACCTAAGCAAGTAAGAGAAAGTGATTACTATGAAGTTTGCATAAGACATCTTAAAACAGGTTATTTTATGCTAGTAACAGCTTAAATTTGATCTCATGCCTAAACTTTCTACTTTTGTTGCTCTTCCCATTTTGAAGTTTAAAATAATAGATTCTAAATTTTTTCACCAGAAAAGATGTGTGATGATGAATATGTTAATTGTCTTGATTTAATCTGGTACAATGTATAAATATATCACAGCATCACATTTTACTCCACAAATATATATAATTATTATTTTCCTTAAAAATAAAATAAAACAAATGTAGAGAGAAATATAATTTATAAAAAGAAAATAAAAGTGTGTGGTAATAGCAAGGAGATATTCATGGAAGAGTCTGATTAAAAAAAGAGAGTCTACAAACAAATCTGTGCAAATATGAAAACTATATATCATAGAGATGTCTTTGCAGATTAGTGGGAAAGAATGAATTATGAAGAAAACTGTAGAACCAGCTACTGAATATGCATGTGAAAATATTTGAAAATGACTACAGTAATCCCAAATCAATTCCAGCTAAATACTTAAATGTGCAAAACAGTCTGTTAGTAATTTCAAAGTAAATAATGGGAGAGTCTTCATAACGTAAGGGAAAATTTTAAGCAACACATTAACAATAAATAGTAAAGAAAAATGTGTGCAAACCATGGAGAACAATATTGAGAAATTAGACTCTTGTACAATTAAGATTTTCAACATACATTTGATAAAGTACATAAAGTACAAAGGCAATCTGTAAACTTGTCTTTACTAACATAAAACTGAAGATATATGTGACACATAAAATAAAATCATTAGTATTGAGGTATACAAAAACATCTATATACAATCTAAAATCTCCAGAATCTCAGTGTAAAATAGTCAAAAGGCATAAAGATATATTTGCTGGAAGAAGAAAGAAGAATGATCAATAAACCTATAAAAGTACTTTCAATGTTATTGGTAACCAGAAAATTAAAAATTTAGAATGAAGTGAGATACCATTTCAGATCTACCATATTGGCAAACTATTAATCATTTATAATCAAGTTAGAGTGTTTAGAGAACATTAATAATTTTGCCTGCTGATGAGAGGTAAATTGATACAATCTCTTCCCGAAACAATTTGTCATTGTCTTTTAATGTTGAGTGTGCTCATGCCTTATAACTTTATATTTTCGGTTGGAAGAATGTAATAATTCAAGAGAAATTTTTCTTAATGTGAGTTAGAAAAGAAGAATGTTCATGCCTGTATTTCTTGTAGCAGCAGCAGGTTACAATCAAATGCCCACTGTCAGAGCAATTAATATGTAAATTGAGTTGTATTTTTAAAAGGGAATACCATTCAGCAGTTAAAATGAAACATAACTACATGCATAAATATGCAAAACTAAATTACATAAGAGAAATGGCATTAATTATATGTATCCTTTGTATGGCAATTATACCTCAATAAATAAAGGAAAAAAAGAAATGGAAAACATAAGGTTTTTAGAAGTGCTTACTTTAAGTGGATGGGATATGGAATTCAAGGGAACAGAGACTTGAGAATCGTAATTATCATCCTCTTTAGTTGATATGTAGGGGGTTACTTCTTTCTCTTTCTCTTGGCTGCCCACATAAATTTGGTCATGCTTCTCCTCAAGGACTTACATTAAACCATGAGCTTTGCCTGGATGAAGCAACATATTATTATTTACCCCCAAAGCACAAAATATAATACTTGACATATAATTATCATACAAGAATTGTTACTGAACTATATAATAGTTCGTTATTACTTGAAAATTATACATAGTTGACAAAATCGGATTTTTTTTCCTTTTGCTGTAGTGAGCTGGTAAGGTTTTATTTACTATAATCAGAACAAATTTAATTGGACAGATGTGTATCTGTTTTCTAATGTGTAGAGGACATTGGTATTTTAGATTTTTTTAGTCAAAGATGCTAAAAATCAGCTGGACCATGGTGGCTCATGCCTGTAATCTCAGCATTTTGGGAGACCAAGGCAGGCAAATTGTTTGAGTCCAGGATTTCAAGGCCAGCCTGAGCAAATGGCAAAACCCCATCTCTACAAATAATGCAGAAATTAGCTGGGAGTGGTGGTGCACATCTGTAGTCCCAGCTACTCGGGAGACTGAGGCAAGAGTATCGCTTCAGCACAGAAGGTTGAGGCTGTAGGGAGCCATAATCATACCACTGAACTCCGACTTGGGTGACAACGTTGGACCCTGTCCTAAAAAAGAAAAAAAAGGTTCTGAAAAATCATTACAACTTTTTAGAACGTTTCATTTCAATAGTTCTGGGCAACATAGTCCTCAAACTTTCAAAAACATAGAATGTTAAAGGGTTATAAAATATTGGTGGTGGAAGGTGTGCAGAAGCAGGCAGATTTCCAAGATCCTCATATCCCTGAGTAAAATATCCATGAATTAAAGGAATTTGTATATTAAGGAATATGAACATAGAAATTTGAAACAAATTGGAGAGAAAGCATCTTCAAAATCTAGTGCTTTCTCTAATGCATGACACTGCATTACCATCCTGAAATGATTTGTTTAAAAATCAAAGAGGGAAGACCACATCTGTGGCATTATTTTATTTTTGATCTTGTATCATTCCTTTGTATTGAGTCACCAAAAATTTTATCATTTGATCCGATGATGTGGAATGTTTAACATTTTGAAGAGGTTTCAATTAGTTTTATAATGTAGAATATTCTATGGTTCCATATGAAAGGTCAGAATTCCAACTCTGCCTCTGTGTTCTTTTTAAACCTCTTCCTTTAACAAAAATACCTCATGTGGTATCTCATATTAAACTTAATTTTCAGATGGACACTTTCTTCAGAGGCAAAGGAGTTTGTTTTCTCTGTGCCTTTGTTCATTTTCTGCTGCTATAACAGAATACCACAGAGTGAATAATTTATAGAGAAAATAAGTTTATTCAGCTCACATTTCTGGAGGTTGGGAAGTACAAGAGCATGCCACTGTTGCTTTGCAGAGTACAGTCTTCCTCCTGGCTGCTTCCACAGGCTGACGTTGAGTGTCTGTGACTTTCTCAGGTGCACAGTGCAAGCTGTCACTGGATCTATCATTCTTGGGTCTGGAAGACAGTGCCCCTCTTCTCATAGCTCCACTAGGTGGTACCCCAATAGGGACTCTGTGTGGGAGCTCTGACTCCACATTTCCCTTTCACACTGCCCAAGCAGAGGTTCTCCATGAGGGCCCTGCCCCTGCAGCAAACTTCTACCTGGGCATTCAGGCATTTCCATACATCTTCTGAAATCTAGGTGGAGGTTCCCAAACTCCAGTTTTTGACTTCTGTGCACTGTCAGGCTCAACACCACGTGGAAGCTGCCAAGGCTTGAGGCTTGAACCCTACGAAGCCATGGTGCGAGCTCTATGTTGGCTGCTTTCCATCACAACTGGAGGGGCTGGTACACAGGACACCAAGTCTGTAGGCTGCAAACAGCATGGGGACCCTGGGACTGGCCCCCAGAACCACTCCTTCCTCCTCAGCCTTTGGGCCTGTGATAGGAGGGACTGCCATGAAGACCTCTGACTTGCCCTGGAGATACTTTTTCCATTGTCTTGGGGATTAACATTGGACTCCTTGTTACTTATACAAATTTCTGCAGCCAGCTTGGATTTCTCCGCAGAAAATGAGATTTTATTTTTTATTGCATTGTCAGGCTGCAACTTTTCAGAACTTTTATGCTCTGCTTCCCCTGTAAAACTGATTGCCTTTAACAGCACACAAGTCGCCTCTTCAATGCTTTGCTGATTAGAATTTCTTCTGCCAGATACCCAAAATCGTCTCTATCAAGTTCAAAATTCCACAGATATCTAGGGCAGGGGCAAAATGCTGCCAGTCTCTTTGCTAAAACATAGCAAGAGTCACCCTTATTCCAGTTCCCAACAAGATCCTCATCTCCATCTGAGACCACCTCAGCCTGGACTTTACTGTCCATATCCCTTTCAGCATTTTGGGCAAAGCCATTCAACAAGTCTCTAGGAAGTCAAACTTTTCCATATTTTCCTATCTTCTGAGCCATCCAAAATGCTCCAACCTCTGCCTGTTACCCAGTTCCAAAGTTGCTTCCACATGTTCAGGTATCTTTTCAGCAGCACACCACTCTACGGGTGCTAATACATGGTTACATTAGCAAATAAATTTCACCATGCATTTTGAAGGGGACGTTGAAATCATAGAACTCTGGTTTTGTTTGATTTTCTTTCTGTCTTCTCTCCTTCAAGTCACAGCCCACTATGGAATCCTTGTTCTGATGGAATTACTTTTCTGTGCTCTATTTTCTAATCGAGTCTTTCAACCTTTGTTTTTCATCAAACCAATGCATTTTCTAAATCCTGTTCTCCTTTACTGCTATAAAAACCCCACAGGCTCGTGATAGCAATGATCATTTTAAAATTTCTTTTAACGAATCTAAGCTTATAGGTTAGCATTTTAAATTGTCCGTGTTCATAAATAAAAAAGAATGTAAATAGTGAAGATTCTACCTAGAAGTTATAGACATCGTGGTTGCCCTCCCAACTCCACACTCAACCTCCATTATACCCCATCTAATTGTTGTAGGCAAAACATATTTAATCTTTCAGTCTCGCAGGAATGGCTTAGAGTAGGCTTGGATGGATCAATGCATGTTGAAGATAGACTTACTGAACATATTGAGGAAAGAGTATTTCTTGTGTTTAAATGAAAGCTATGAAAGCTAAATTTTTCCGTGTCTTGCTAGATGTAAACACCAGAACAAGTAGTTTTAAATTGCCACCTACATGGCGAGGCACCAGCCTTAGAGTAAAACTGAAACTGTGCACTTTAGGAGGGTTTCAAAACTTGTATCCATGATGAAATTCCTGAGTCTCTCTGACCTTTGCTGAAGCCCATTCTCACCACAGCTTCCACTTTTGTTAACCAATAATTTTTCTTACTGTTTTAAGCCAGCTAAAATTGGGTATTCTGTAACTTATGGTCAGACCCATCTTAAGGGTTACACTAGTTTTTATCATTGAGTGTCTACACTGTCAAATCCTGAGGCCGACATTTTACATACTTTATAACTCTAGTGAACATTGCTAAAGGCAAATTCTCTCAATCTCAGGAGTCCTACAAATTTCCCCAAAAAGGAAAGTCTTTTTCCTGGTGTCTTCAGTCTCAAACCTCTTATTTATTTTAGAAAAGGGTGATAGGCCAAAAGCTACTAGACAGGTTTTAGACCATATATATTATAAATCTTACACCCATGGGCTAGCTCTTCACTATGGAATATAAGTATACTTCTCATTTTTTGTATTGTTCTTAGCTTAGGTGAAGCTAAGAACCTTTGGAGACTTTTTGTCTCCAAAATCAAGACAGAAAGTGTCCTAGCATCTTGTTATACATAGATAAAATGTAGCTACATTGTAATGCATGTAGTGGAAAAATAACTGGATTCTATTAAAATAATTGGCTATGGTCTTGGCATGTTCTTTTATTAACTAAGTGACCTTGAAGAAGTTACTTGACATTTGTAAGCCTTAGGTTCTTCATCTGTCAAAAGGAAATATCACATCTATTTTTTAAATTCCTGACAAATAGATTCACAATAATTTGATTGTTGGATGTAATTGTAGAATATACACTTCTCTGTCTTGCAATTTAAAATATCACCAGTACAAGTGATAATTGAGCTTATTGAAATTAGCCAACCATATAATTAAGTGTCATATTAAGTACCTGTGCTTTGATTTGTTTGACATGGATTAAAAAGGGCAGAGAAATATCTGTTTAGCTACTAACAGGCAGAACTTCTGGTTATTATAACCATTTTAAGCCTATATTTTACATGTACTTACCCATTGTTTATATTTTTAAATTAAAACATAAGATTCTTCACTTTTAGAATTTACAATTTTTGAATTAGTTTCTCATGCCACATGCGTATGGGAAAGCTCTCCGTGTTAGATGAAGTAAACAACATAGTCAGTTCCCTCAAATACATCTCACCTCTTCCTGACTGCATATTTATTTAGGTGATTGGCTGGAACTCCACATCTCGGCCCTGATACATCTACACTAAATCTAAGCTGAATCTCACCTGTGTTGTTAGCCATTTGTTCAGAAACTCAGCTTTAAAACTTAAGTGATTGACATTAAATTGGTGATAGGTACTGCTTTCTAGGTACCTATGTATGGGGCATTAACAGGGATGAAAATTTATTTTTCATAGTTAGAAGGAGGCATCTGCCACCTCTCTTGCAGCAAATAGGAACGAGGAAGCCAACGGTAGCTTCCTCTTGTGACTGTAAGATAGGAAGCCATTGTACAACCACAGGAGGATGCAGCATTAAGAGGAAGCTGAGCACTCTGGATTACAGAGTACCAGAAAAGAAAAATCCGGGGTAGTTCATGACTTTTGTGAACTGTCCTTTCTCTGAAATCCCAGAATTGTCAGTCATTAGAATCTTTGTCTTTAATTATCATGCAAAACACAAAAAGAGCCCCCATGTATAGGAATGTGTTCATTATTTTACTCTCATCCTGGCTGTGGGAACTCAAATCATTGAAAGGGGGCTTATATATCTATTTATGAAATATGATATCTTATTTGTTCCATTTAGGCTTTCCGTTTTAGCAAGAGTAGTAGATTTTAAGTAAGTGGTTTATTCTTTTTAGATTGATAACGTTTTAGATATATGATATATTTTAAATACAAAAATGATGACTACAGCATCCTTTTATACTCATATTGTGTGGCATTTTAATATCTGTTATACATATGTATATTTTAAGAAATTGTTGTTGAAATTATCCTATTACAATAGCTATTATTGCAAGTCAACCACATAGCAACCTTCATTTCTTACTACTGTTTTTACTTTGCCAACACTTATCACACTTATAGTCTTATAACCTTCAGATTACCTCTAATGCAACTTCACTGCATTCTGTCTAATCACTTTCTTGTTTCTGACATAGATAAATATTTCTCAAATCATTTTACTCTTTTCGTCTTTTAGGATTTTGATATATACATTCAAATTTTGATATATTTTGAGATACGTGTGTGTGTATATATGTATGTGTATGTGTGTATGTGTGTGTGTATATACATATATAAACTCACTTTCCATATATATATATATGGAAATATATATATATTTCCCTTTGGATATATACCCAGTAATGCGATTGCTAGGTTAGAAAATTAATTAATTTGAGATCTTTCTGACTTTTTGATGTAGGTGTTCAGAGCTATAAACTTTCCTCATATATATATATAAAATCTCTGAACTATCTCTCCATATAGAGAGATACAGATATTTTTCTCTGAGTATATTGATTTACCTAATAATTTTAGCTTTCATTTTAGATTCAAGGGGTACATGTGCAGGTTTGTCACATGGGTATATTTTGTGATGCTGAGGTTTGGGATATGAATGATCCTGTCACGCAGCTAGTGAGTATTGTACTCAATCATTAGTTTTTCCCTCATCTATCCTTCCCCATTTAGTCCCCATGTCTATCATTACTACTTAATGTCCATGAGTACCTAATGTTTAGCTCCCACTTGCAAGTGGAGCGTGTAATTTACTTAGGATAATGGTACCTAGCTCCATTCATGTTGCCACAAAGGACATGATTTCATTTTTTATGGCTGCATAATATTCCATAATGTATATGTACCACATTTTCTTTATGCAGTCCACTGTTGATAAGAACCCAGGTTGATTTCATGTCTTTGCTATTGTGAATCGAACAGCAGTGAACATAAGAGTGCATGTGTCTTTTCGGCAAAATGATTTATTTCCCTTTGGATATATACCCAGTAATGTGATTGCTAGGTTAGAAAATTAATTAATTTGAGATCTTTCTAACTTTTTGATGTAGGTGTTTAGAAGTATAAACTTTCCTCTTAACACTACTTTCACTGCATCTCATATATTTTGGTTTGTTGTGTCTCTGTTTTCATATATTTCAAATAAATATTTGTTTTTGCCTTAATTTCATTGTTTACTTGGAAGTTATTCAGGAGCAAGTTGTTTAATTTCCATGTGCTTATGTGGTTTGGGGAAACCATTATATATATTGATTTATATTTTTATTCCACTATGATCTGATAATGTGGTTGGTGTCATTTTGATTTCTTTTTTAATTTATTGAGACTTGCTTTATGGGCAAACAATGTTGATCTTGGAGAATGTTTTATGTGTAGATGAGAAGGATGTATATTCTGTGGTTGATAAGTGGAATGTGCTATATATTTCTGTTAGATACAGTTGGTCAGTGTTGTATTCCAGTCCAGAATTCCTTTGTTAGTTTTCAGCATCAATAGTCTATCTAATGTTGTCAGTAGGGTGTTGAAGCCCTACTATTATTGTGTGGCTGTGTATGTCTTTTCATAGTTCTAGAAGTAGTTGTTTTATTAACCTGGGTGCTTCAATGGTGAGTGCATATGTACTTAGAATAGTTAAGTACTCTTGTTGATTTCAACTCGTTGTCATTATGTAATGTTCTTCTTTGGCCTTATAAAATCATTGTTTAAAGTTTATTTTATCTGATATAAGAATAGCAACTCCTTCTTTTTTTTTTTTTTTTTACCATTTGAGTGATAGATCTTTCTCCAACCCTTTACTTTGAACCTATGGTTGTCATTATGTGTGAGATGGGTTTCTTAAAGACAGCAGATGAATGAATCTCGCTTTTTAATCCAACTCGCAACTCTGTGCCTGTTAAGTGGGGCATTTAGATCATTCACATTCAAGGTTAATATTGATATGTGAGGTTTAATCTTGTTGTGAAGTTGCTAGCTTGTTGCTTTTTAGTTTCTATTGTGTTGTTGCTTTATAGACTCTGTGGCCTATGCACTTGTGTGTTTTTGTTGTAGCAGGTATCATTGTTTCATTTCCATGTTTAGAACTCCCTTAAGAATCTTCTTTAAGGCTGGTGTAGTGATAATGAATTTCCTTAGTGCTTCCCTGACTAGAAAAAAAAGTTGTATCTCCTTTTTTTATGAAGCTTAGATAGTGGTATATGATATTCTGGGTTTTAATTTATTTTCTTTAAGAATGCTGAAAAAAAGTCCTCCGATGTCTTCTGGCTTATAAAATTTATGCAGAAAAATCTGCTGTTAGTATGATGGAATTTCCTTTGTATGTGATCTAGCCTTTTTCTCAAGTTACCTTTTAGATTTTTTCTTTAGGGTTAGCCACGGACAGTCTTGTGACTATGTGCCTTGGTGCTGTATATTTTGTACAGTTTCTCACAGTTCTTCTCTGGGTTTCTTGTATGTGGATGTTTACCTCTTTAGCTAGATTAGGGAAATTTTCTTGAATTAATCCCTCAAATATGTTTTCCAAGTTGTTTACTTTTTCCTTTGATTCCAAAAATGCCGATATTTTGTAGGTTTGGTTGCTTTACATAATTCTATATTTTTGAAGACTTTGTTCATTTTTAAAAATTTTTTTTTCTTAATTTTTGTCTAATTTGATTAGTTTGAAGGACCAGCTCCAAGTTCTGAAATTATTTTTTTCTATTTGGTCCAGTCTATTAATAAATGTTTCAATTATATTTTGAAATTCTTTAAACTAGTTTTTCAATTTCAGAAATTCTGATTGATTTCTTTTTAAGGTGTTTATGTCTTCCTTCATGTCCTCGATTGATATAGAAGTTTCTCCATTTTGATTTTTAACCTTGTCTTGAGTCTCTTTGAGTTTCTTTGCAATGCATGCTTTTGAATTCTTTATCTGTCATTTCTGAGTTTCCATTTTGGTTAGTAACCATTACTGGAGAGCTAGTGTAATCCATTGGTTGTGTCACTGCATTCAGATTTTTCATGGTTCCAGAATTCTTGTTCTGGTTTATTATCTGGAGACACTAGAACTTCTAATTTTTGTAGTCATTGTAATATGGGAATTTTTTTTCTTTCTCTCCCTATAATAAAATATATTTTGTTTTGTTTTTCTTTCTCTTTCCCTTTTACCTTTGTCCCCACTCTGGGGTGTGATTGTAAAGAACGTTGGGAAGAGTCTTTTTGCTTTGGCACTATAGCCCTATGCATTTCAGCAGATTTTATATTGGACTGTGCAGTTCATCCTATAAGTCAGTAGATGATTCTTATAGGTAAGTGCCAGATGTGGCCAATGTGGCTGGGTTTACTGGGAACTCTCTGTTCCCTCAGACAATGGACTGATTCATGGAATACACAACGTTCTGTGCTCCCTGCTCATTCCTTGGGAGGTGGGGGACAAGATGGGTGGGGCCAGGTTGGGCAGGTCCACCTACAGTTTCCCTGCTGGCAGGCACAAGCACCAGTACCAAGGGAGAATCAAATGGACAGCCACCAAGCACCCAGAAGTGTGCCTAGGTTTGAAGCTGGGAAACCTCCTTGGCTCCAAGTTCTCTGCATAGTATGTGGGGATAACCTCAACTCCTAATCTAGGAGAGTGAGTGCTCCAGTTACCTGGAAATTTGCAGGGGTGTAGGTGTAGAAGACCCCACTGCAGCACAGTCGCTCCACCAGAAGGGTGGGGTGTCTCAGGCTGCTGAACCAGGCAGGTGGGTACTCCTAATGCCTGGAAATCTGCTTGAATGTGAAGTGGAGAGGGCTTCCATGTACCAAGATCTCTGCACAGAAAGGGTGGTGTGGCTCAGGCTGCTGAGCCAGGGAAGCAGGTGCTCAGAATGCCTGGATGTCTGCTTAGGTGTAAAGTGGAGAGGGCCCCCCTGTACCAGGATCTCTACACAGAAAGGGTGGTGTGGCTTGGGCTGCTGAACCAGGCAAGTAGGTGCTCAGAATGCCTGGAGAGCTCTGACCAAGTATGAGGAAGACAGGGTCTTCCTGCACCAAGATTTCTGCACAGGAAAGATGGGACAGCTCAGGCTGCTAGTTCACGTTAGCGGATGTCCCAAATGCCTGATGATCTTCCCAGGAGTGGAGCAGAGGGCACCCTGCTGCACCAGGTTCTCTAGGGAGCAGGCTAGGGCATCCAGCAATGACACACACAGACTGTTTCCAGGTCCCCAAGCCGACTCTAGCTGCAAATCTCGTTGCCCAGGAGAAACCAGAGCTGTAGCAGCTCTCCTCCTTCTTCCCCAGGCCTGTGACCATGGGGAGCACAATTCTAGCACCTACTACTGAGCCACTTTTCACAATTCTGAGTGTGAAGGGCACCTACCCTACTTCAGAGTGAGTACTCTAGTCTTTGGCCTGAAACTAAAATACCTGTGCCATCATAATGCCATATCACGAAAGAATGACTGACTTTGTATACAGCTGGATGAAAAGTTGTGTCCTGTTGTTGGCTGTGGGTCTGGGTAAACACCTGACATTTCTCATGGTATCTTTCACTCTCACTGTCTCTAAACCTATCCCCAAGTTAGCTCCAAGGCTGGGGAGAAACGAAATGCTCTCCCTTGGCCTCGAATTCCCTGTGAAAAGATGAGTCACAAAAGGAGGTTCTGTGCCTCTCTCATGTACTGGGGCTACACTCACTTTTATCAACCAAATGCTGTCATGGCATCTGTCTGCCCACCTCTTCTCCTCCTTTAGATCTGGAGTGTCTTTCATGATTCCAGTAGATTCTCATTTTCTTTCTCAAAATACAGCTAACGGAGTGGATCTTTTTACATTATTTTGCTATTTTCAAGTGGCATGCTAAAAGCCCCTAATATTCCATCTTGGAAAAAAAACTACTTTGAAACATTGGAATGCACCCGTAATTTGTCACAGTTAGAGTGATTGAAAGAACCATTTACATTGAAAGCACAAGGATTTTTTCAGACCAACAAATTTACAATGTAAAAATCTTTGAAACATACTAAGATATTTATATGTCATTACCAATTATCCAGTACCTTTAGCTAAAATATATTCTAAAATGCTGCAATGAAGACTGAAATAATTTGCATTTGAGATTTAAAAACAATGTTCATAAGCTCTTAAGAATGAATTTATATTAATTAAAACTACAAGGCCATATTAAGTTATGGTTGATTTAAGTGGCAAAATGGCCAGTGTAGTTATTTTTATCTTTGTGTAATATAATAAGGTTACATATTTTCAATAATGTGTTATGACTAATATAGCATGTAAT
>NW_012101798.1:1962064-1965322 GCF_000951045.1 Mandrillus leucophaeus
CCAAGCCGACTCTAGCTGCAAATCTCGTTGCCCAGGAGAAACCAGAGCTGTAGCAGCTCTCCTCCTTCTTCCCCAGGCCTGTGACCATGGGGAGCACAATTCTAGCACCTACTACTGAGCCACTTTTCACAATTCTGAGTGTGAAGGGCACCTACCCTACTCCAGAGTGAGTACTCTAGTCTTTGGCCTGAAACTAAAATACCTGTGCCATCATAATGCCATATCACGAAAGAATGACTGACTTTGTATACAGCTGGATGAAAAGTTGTGTCCTGTTGTTGGCTGTGGGTCTGGGTAAACACCTGACGTTTCTCATGGTATCTTTCACTCTCACTGTCTCTAAACTTATCCCCAAGTTAGCTCCAAGGCTGGGGAGAAACGAAATGTTCTCCCTTGGCCTCGAATTCCCTGTGAAAAGATGAGTCACAAAAGGAGGTTCTGTGCCTCTCTCATGTACTGGGGCTACACTCACTTTTATCAACCAAATGCTGTCATGGCATCTGTCTGCCCACCTCTTCTCCTCCTTTAGATCTGGAGTGTCTTTCATGATTCCAATAGATTCTCATTTTCTTTCTCAAAATACAGCTAACGGAGTTGATCTTTTTACATTATTTTGCTATTTTCAAGTGGCATGCTAAAAGCCCCTAATATTCCATCTTGGAAAAAAAACTACTTTGAAACATTGGAATGCACCCGTAATTTGTCACAGTTAGAGTGATTGAAAGAACCATTTACATTGAAAGCACAAGGATTTTTTCAGACCAACAAATTTACAATCTAAAAATCTTTGAAACATATTAAGATATTTATATGTCATTACCAATTATCCAGTACCTTTAGCTAAAATATATTCTAAAATGCTGCAATGAAGACTGAAATAACTTGCATTTGAGATTTAAAAACAATGTTCATAAGCTCTTAAGAATGAATTTATATTAATTAAAACTACAAGGCCATATTAAGTTATGGTTGATTTAAGTGGCAAAATGGCCAGTGTAGTTATTTTTATCTTTGTGTAATATAATAAGGTTACATATTTTCAATAATGTGTTATGACTAATATAGCATGTAATCACTTGGAAAATTATTGTATGTGATAATTATTAATTTTCATCTTTACATGTTTACATCTTTACGCATCAACCCCCCTTGTGAGAATCATGTCGGTTCTTCATTCATCTTTGTCTCACAGCCATAATACAAGTCTCATTTGTTTGTCCTATTCTTTGAGCTTTCTATTTCAAACTTTAGTAACCAATTACTACCTTTCAAAGGTCTTGATGATTTTGAAGGACTATATTCCCTTATTTTTTATCCATTTTATCAGATTTTCCTTTTTGTAACAGAGCTGAATTGTTGCTTTTATTGGCCCTATTGAAGTGAAAAACCACTGGGATATTTTCCTTGGGGCTATGTATTTTCCCTTTCTTGCTTCTAAGTAAATAGGAGTCTAGTACTAGAGATGAAGTTATTGGCCCAATGCCTTACATTAATTCTCTTATTTATGCTTATTACTACTTTAACAAGGTGCCTAGAGTCAGGATTCACATTTTAGGTGTGGCAAACTTGAGGCTTAAAAATGTTACTATCATCCTTCGGTGACATTGCTATTAAGATGAGAACTCAGGATAAGAACAGGGGCTAGCTGACTTTGGAATCCTTGCTTTAACTCTCATGTTTTCTGCTTCACATTTGCTTGCAGGCTTCATCTGCTGTTTGGAGATGGTTGACATTTCACTGCATCTTGATTCACAAGTTTTATTTCTGTGTGTCATGTGGTAGTTAGATCAGGTCTAGAGAGATAGCTTCCTGTCTCTTTTAACCCTTATTGGCTATTGCCCACTGCCCCGATGGCATCTGTCTGAAAATTATAAGCCAGAAGTCATTCTTAATTCCATAGTTGTTGTACCATATTTTTGGGGAGAGAACATTTCTTTAATTTATATATCTTGTACCCTCAACCAAATATGTTTGTTTGGAGTTGGTAAATATTTGCCAGAATAACTGTCAATTGCCACATATGTGTAATTATTCCAGAGTGCTTCTGATCAAATAATATTTCTAAGTCTCCACTGAACCAGATTGCTTTACTTCATGAAGTCTTTTAAGATCTTCCAGGGTGTGTATATCTGTTTCATAGTATATATAAATTCCTGAATGCAGAAGACATGCTCTCTTCTGGAGTAACCAGTATTTACTTTTAACTCTCCAATATTTTATTTATGTGCTTTCTCTTATACTAAGGTAAAAAAAAAAAAAATCACATGTTGGAAAATGTTACTGTTCAAAGTGTTTACCTCTTATCTCCTAAATAGGAAATTATGATTCATTTGGTTTAAATTTCTCATCAGTTATTTATTTGGTAGTATTTTTCCTAGTTATTATAAATGATTGCTCTCAGAAACCTAAGCATATAGTATCAAGTATGATTGATGGTCATAACACATTAATTGGATGAAAAAGGATCACATTACTTAAGTAGGTTGGCTTACTATTGACCGTAGAACTGTTCCTATTTGGAGCTCAAAAGTATGATACATTGTCTTTGTTCCCTCAATTATTATTTTTTCATTATGCCCTAATTAAGCTTTCTGGTAAACCTTGTTGTTCAGAGGGTTCCAGGGAACTTTCATCATTGCTCGCCTTTCCTATAAACTGCTTTCGTTTTTCCCTTCCAATTTGTGTCAATTAAAACTTTCCTAAGTTAGACTTTGGTGGAACTTAATCTTTGTTAAATAAAAAATATACTATGTGAAAGGTAACTCTTGCTAAACTGCATCAGAGGAATTAACAGCCCTGCATCCTTTCAGGACATTCTACAAATAATAACTAAAGTAAAATAATGTTTATAATGCCCGAATTTCCATAGGGGCATTATGATGCTGAGACTAAAGACCAGTGTGCCTCTGAAAACGCATATGGACAGTAGTCTGCTCTACTTAGTCATACCTACTCCATGAACAAAATAATGGTTCATGTATTTTCTTCTTGTTTGACTTTTTAATGGTCACCACAGCAATCTGTCACTTTGAAACACCATTTTCTCTGTTACAGGTGGTTCAAAAGTATAAAGCACATTATTCATTATAGTTAAACTGCTGCACTGTGTACACATACATATTTAGTATAATGGTTATATTTTAATAGATCATTGATAGATATTTAGTAAAAAGACTAAATCAACATAATGCTCGCCAGAGCAATATAGGACTATAGTAAGAGTGTAAACAGACAAAAGGCTGTAATTGTATGTGTATA
>NW_012101798.1:1966587-1974145 GCF_000951045.1 Mandrillus leucophaeus
CATTTTATCAGATTTTCCTTTTTGTAACAGAGCTGAATTGTTGCTTTTATTGGCCCTATTGAAGTGAAAAACCACTGGGATATTTTCCTTGGGGCTATGTATTTTCCCTTTCTTGCTTCTAAGTAAATAGGAGTCTAGTACTAGAGATGAAGTTATTGGCCCAATGCCTTACATTAATTCTCTTATTTATGCTTATTACTACTTTAACAAGGTGCCTAGAGTCAGGATTCACATTTTAGGTGTGACAAACTTGAGGCTTAAAAATGTTACTATCATCCTTCGGTGACATTGCTATTAAGATGAGAACTCAGGATAAGAACAGGGGCTAGCTGACTTTGGAATCCTTGCTTTAACTCTCATGTTTTCTGCTTCACATTTGCTTGCAGGCTTCATCTGCTGTTTGGAGATGGTTGACATTTCACTGCATCTTGATTCACAAGTTTTATTTCTGTGTGTCATGTGGTAGTTAGATCAGGTCTAGAGAGATAGCTTCCTGTCTCTTTTAACCCTTATTGGCTATTGCCCACTGCCCCGATGGCATCTGTCTGAAAATTATAAGCCAGAAGTCATTCTTAATTCCATAGTTGTTGTACCATATTTTTGGGGAGAGAAC
Organism: Mandrillus leucophaeus; assembly: GCF_000951045.1. Taxonomy (NCBI): domain Eukaryota; kingdom Metazoa; phylum Chordata; class Mammalia; order Primates; family Cercopithecidae; genus Mandrillus; species Mandrillus leucophaeus. Next base: position 1,967,201 of record NW_012101798.1, read on the forward strand.
ATTTCTTTAATTTATATATCTTGTACCCTCAACCAAATATGTTTGTTTGGAGTTGGTAAATATTTGCCAGAATAACTGTCAATTGCCACATATGTGTAATTATTCCAGAGTGCTTCTGATCAAATAATATTTCTAAGTCTCCACTGAACCAGATTGCTTTACTTCATGAAGTCTTTTAAGATCTTCCAGGGTGTGTATATCTGTTTCATAGTATATATAAATTCCTGAATGCAGAAGACATGCTCTCTTCTGGAGTAACCAGTATTTACTTTTAACTCTCCAATATTTTATTTATGTGCTTTCTCTTATACTAAGGTAAAAAAAAAAAAAATCACATGTTGGAAAATGTTACTGTTCAAAGTGTTTACCTCTTATCTCCTAAATAGGAAATTATGATTCATTTGGTTTAAATTTCTCATCAGTTATTTATTTGGTAGTATTTTTCCTAGTTATTATAAATGATTGCTCTCAGAAACCTAAGCATATAGTATCAAGTATGATTGATGGTCATAACACATTAATTGGATGAAAAAGGATCACATTACTTAAGTAGGTTGGCTTACTATTGACCGTAGAACTGTTCCTATTTGGAGCTCAAAAGTATGATACATTGTCTTTGTTCCCTCAATTATTATTTTTTCATTATGCCCTAATTAAGCTTTCTGGTAAACCTTGTTGTTCAGAGGGTTCCAGGGAACTTTCATCATTGCTCGCCTTTCCTATAAACTGCTTTCGTTTTTCCCTTCCAATTTGTGTCAATTAAAACTTTCCTAAGTTAGACTTTGGTGGAACTTAATCTTTGTTAAATAAAAAATATACTATGTGAAAGGTAACTCTTGCTAAACTGCATCAGAGGAATTAACAGCCCTGCATCCTTTCAGGACATTCTACAAATAATAACTAAAGTAAAATAATGTTTATAATGCCCGAATTTCCATAGGGGCATTATGATGCTGAGACTAAAGACCAGTGTGCCTCTGAAAACGCATATGGACAGTAGTCTGCTCTACTTAGTCATACCTACTCCATGAACAAAATAATGGTTCATGTATTTTCTTCTTGTTTGACTTTTTAATGGTCACCACAGCAATCTGTCACTTTGAAACACCATTTTCTCTGTTACAGGTGGTTCAAAAGTATAAAGCACATTATTCATTATAGTTAAACTGCTGCACTGTGTACACATACATATTTAGTATAATGGTTATATTTTAATAGATCATTGATAGATATTTAGTAAAAAGACTAAATCAACATAATGCTCGCCAGAGCAATATAGGACTATAGTAAGAGTGTAAACAGACAAAAGGCTGTAATTGTATGTGTATATTAACATTTTATGTAAAAATATTTACTTTCAGTTTCTTTACCAGTTATTTTTTGTTTCTTACCTGTAATGTGAATTTTGTTGCAAAATGAGGTCATAACATCTTGGTGTCTTATGAAACCTGTGCACTATGTGATTTAGTCAGTGCTTAGACATAGGCAAGACACTTCCATTTGAAGATGGAAGCACCATTGACCTTTCACAGTGACAAAACTTTATACTAATCATTTATTTGAGGGTAATGACTTCACATATGTGTGGAAGAATGTAATCTTAATGTTGGAAACTAATTTAAAAGTCTTTTGTAAGTTAAAACAGTGAACTATTTACTGGTAACTATCTTAAATGACAGTTAGTATTAAAACCAGTGCTTTATAAACATCAAATCAGCAATTGAGGTAAAACAGCCAATCAGCCAGGCCTCGTGGCTCACAGTTGTAATCTTAACACTTTGGGAGGCAGAGGCAGGATGCTTGCTTGATCCCAGGAGTTCGAGACCAGCCTGGGCAGCAAAGCAAAAACCTGATCTCTAAAAAAAAATAAATTAAATAAAAAAAATTAGCCAGTCATGATGGTACACATGTGTAGTCCTAGCTACTCAAGAGGCTGATCAGGGAGGATTGTTTGAGCCTAAGGGTTTGAGGCTGCCATCAGGTATGATTCTGCCACTTCACTCCAACATAGACGAAAGAATGAGACCCTGTCTCTAAAATAAAGTAAATATATTTTAAAAATAAAATAGTCAAAATCATCAAGCAGCATGTATAATACAAAATAGTAAGAGTAATAATGAAAACAAATAAATAGAAACAATTTCAACAAAACATTTGAACTGGAGTCTGAAATGTATGGATCTTAGTTCTGGCAATACCTTTGGCTGTATATGTGACTTTGAGCCAAAATACTTTTATTTTCTGCATTTATAAAATATTCCAACTATGAAAGTTAGGTAAGTATTGAGTAGTACATGAAGATGGGGGTAGTATGGGATTACTAGATTGCTAAATAATCTCAAATGCAAATGCCTTCTCACACTTGAGTATAAATTCTCCAGAGAGGTCAGTTGCAGATGGGAAAAATTTTGTCTGCTTTTTTTTCATGACACTGCATTAACACACACCCATGCTTGTTTTCAGGTCTCTGCTCATTCAATGGGAAAATTCTGGTAATGATTTGGCAATGTCATTCCTGTGTGGGGAGGTTTTCTAAAATCTAAAGGGCTGTATTTCACTTTGGGCAATCTTCCATTAGTCATATTTATTGGATAAACTTGCCGGGTCAGCAATCACTAAAAGCACATGCAGACAAATTTAGTTGGTGTTGCTTCTGTTTGAAGAAAACACAAGTAAAGTAGGCTATAACTATCTTTGAGAGTTACTAACAACTTAAAAAAAATCTATAATCCAGAGAAGAAAAGACTAAATATAATTGCTCAGCAAACATATTTATGTGTCTGAGCCCCCTATAGATAGATCATCTTAATGAGTCCAAAGACTCTCAAGGAAAAAAAAAACAACAAAAAACTCGTCTTTGTCTTTCCATTTCAAAAATGACAGAAGTCTTTCAAGTATGAAAAATGAAGCAAATTGAAACCATCCTCTATCTATCTTTTAATAAAACAAGAGGGAAAGATACTGCATAATCTTTGTAAGTGTTTGTAAATCCTTTAATTAACTCTCAGATTTCTTTTGTAATTAAGATTAGAATCTATTCAATACGTCTAACTTTCTCTCCTAATTCTTTATCATTAAGAGAATCCATCAAGTCTACCACATAAGAATGGGAAAGATTCCAAATTTTATAGCTGCCTTCTATCTTGAAGCCAAAACATTTTATGAGCCTCTTGGTTCTAATGTTCTTAACTCAGTTGAGTGTCTGAGTATTTTAGATGAGAGACATTTTTATCACTTTGACAAAAATGGCATCTTTAATTTTAATGGCTCCATCAAAAATTGATCAAGCATGTTGTTTTTGTGAGCCTTTTTAGAAATGAATTCACTAACCAACAGTTTTAAAGATTCATCCATTTTTGTTTAAAAACTCCCCTTCAGCACAATACATGAACTATTTATTCACAGATGGCATCTTTTAAAAATAAATCTGAATTGTGTTTCGAAACTCAGAACCAAGGTTTCCAATAATAAGCTCAGTTTTTGCAATTAATCAATCATTCAGTCACACCATCTGATGTGGTTTGAACATTTGTCCTCTCCAAATCTCATGTTGAAATGTGATTCCCAGTGTTGGAGGTGGAGCTTTGTGGGAGGTGGTTGGTTTAGGGGGCAGATCCCTTGTGAATGGCTTAGCACCATTGCCGTGGTGATGGATAAGTTATTGTCCAGTTTGCTCACACAGGAGTTGGTTATTTAAAAGAGTGTAGCACCTCCCTTATTTCTCTCTCTTGCTCCCACTCTTGCCATATGACATCCCTCCTCCCCACTTCACCTTCCATCATGACGATAAGCTTCCGGAAGCCTGCAATAGAAGCAGATGCCAGCACCACACTACCCGTATTCCCTGTAGAACCATGAGACAATTAAACCTCCTTTCTTTATAAATTTTAAGTTTCTGTATAAATTTACGTCTCAGGTATTCCTTTATAGTAACACAAGCAGAGTAATACAACATTGTAGAATTACCTATCCTCATTTTTATCAACAGTAGTTTCCTATTATATACAGGAAAGAATATATTCTTTTGAGTGACAATGCTTTTGTAATTTCAAATCTTTTAAAAATAATTCTTGCACATATTTTGATATATTTATTCTTGTACACATTTTGATATCTTAAGTAGTTCTATGGAAGGCATGATTTTTAAAAATTGAAGTTTCGTGTTTTTATATTTGCACCCCTCTTTTAAAATAAATATGTTCAAGTTAGTGTATTCTGTAAGTATAATATTCATTTAAAAAATTCAAATATTTGGCAATGGTTTTGGAGTTTTAAATATTTTAAAATATACATGATTATTAGGAGAAAACTTAAGAAAGCAACACTTTGTTGTCAATTAGATGAAGAATAATTTATTTAAAGAGATAGTTTACTGCTAACAACTTAAAAAAAATCTATAATCCAGAGAAGAAAAGACTAAATATAATTGCTCAGCAAACATATTTATGTGTCTGAGCCCCCTATAGATAGATCATCTTAATGAGTCCAAAGACTCTCAAGGAAAAAAAAACAACAAAAAACTCGTCTTTGTCTTTCCATTTCAAAAATGACAGAAGTCTTTCAAGTATGAAAAATGAAGCAAATTGAAACCATCCTCTATCTATCTTTTAATAAAACAAGAGGGAAAGATACTGCATAATCTTTGTAAGTGTTTGTAAATCCTTTAATTAACTCTCAGATTTCTTTTGTAATTAAGATTAGAATCTATTCAATACGTCTAACTTTCTCTCCTAATTCTTTATCATTAAGAGAATCCATCAAGTCTACCACATAAGAATGGGAAAGATTCCAAATTTTATAGCTGCCTTCTATCTTGAAGCCAAAACATTTTATGAGCCTCTTGGTTCTAATGTTCTTAACTCAGTTGAGTGTCTGAGTATTTTAGATGAGAGACATTTTTATCACTTTGACAAAAATGGCATCTTTAATTTTAATGGCTCCATCAAAAATTGATCAAGCATGTTGTTTTTGTGAGCCTTTTTAGAAATGAATTCACTAACCAACAGTTTTAAAGATTCATCCATTTTTGTTTAAAAACTCCCCTTCAGCACAATACATGAACTATTTATTCACAGATGGCATCTTTTAAAAATAAATCTGAATTGTGTTTCGAAACTCAGAACCAAGGTTTCCAATAATAAGCTCAGTTTTTGCAATTAATCAATCATTCAGTCACACCATCTGATGTGGTTTGAACATTTGTCCTCTCCAAATCTCATGTTGAAATGTGATTCCCAGTGTTGGAGGTGGAGCTTTGTGGGAGGTGGTTGGTTTAGGGGGCAGATCCCTTGTGAATGGCTTAGCACCATTGCCGTGGTGATGGATAAGTTATTGTCCAGTTTGCTCACACAGGAGTTGGTTATTTAAAAGAGTGTAGCACCTCCCTTATTTCTCTCTCTTGCTCCCACTCTTGCCATATGACATCCCTCCTCCCCACTTCACCTTCCATCATGACGATAAGCTTCCGGAAGCCTGCAATAGAAGCAGATGCCAGCACCACACTACCCGTATTCCCTGTAGAACCATGAGACAATTAAACCTCCTTTCTTTATAAATTTTAAGTTTCTGTATAAATTTACGTCTCAGGTATTCCTTTATAGTAACACAAGCAGAGTAATACAACATTGTAGAATTACCTATCCTCATTTTTATCAACAGTAGTTTCCTATTATATACAGGAAAGAATATATTCTTTTGAGTGACAATGCTTTTGTAATTTCAAATCTTTTAAAAATAATTCTTGCACATATTTTGATATATTTATTCTTGTACACATTTTGATATCTTAAGTAGTTCTATGGAAGGCATGATTTTTAAAAATTGAAGTTTCGTGTTTTTATATTTGCACCCCTCTTTTAAAATAAATATGTTCAAGTTAGTGTATTCTGTAAGTATAATATTCATTTAAAAAATTCAAATATTTGGCAATGGTTTTGGAGTTTTAAATATTTTAAAATATACATGATTATTAGGAGAAAACTTAAGAAAGCAACACTTTGTTGTCAATTAGGTGAAGAATAATTTATTTAAAGAGATAGTTTACTGGAAAAATTAGTATTAAAAATTTTAATTGTGAAAACCAAATCATATATAAACTGCAACTTAAAACATGAGAAGTAATGTTCTGTATCTAGTCTGCACATGTTTGTCCAAAATTCTGTTTCTGGTATTTTAAAATAGCAATTGTTTTTCTATTCATAAATAAAGATGAAAATGTTTATTGCAAATTATCAGTTATTTATTATCTCATTACAGATGCAAATAAAACCATAGACAAAAATAGACCGCTTTTAAATGGCTGTCTTCTAATTTTCACCTTGTATTACAAAGATGATATGAAGTACTAACAAAATTGTACTATTTAAAAATAAATTAAAGTTCTTATCATTTATCACCACTTCAGTAAATATTGAACAAAACAACCATGTCTCTATTCTTTTCTAGTCTTTGATAATATGCAATGTTGCTAAATTTCAAACACTTGAGTGGCAATGCACTTTGCTAGATATAGAATATAATGGACTTGCAAGAAGATGCATATTGTTTTATAGTTCAGGGAGCCTAAAATGTGATTTACAAACCATACTTATGAGTCCAGGAAGGATTTTCACAGGAAATGTAGTTTGAGTGTCAACTTGATGTTTAGAGTGGTTACAAAAAAGGCATAGATAATGCCAGTTTTGTATGTTAACACACATTATAAAATGTTCATGTTTAATGACTATATAGTGTCCAAGTCATTTCTATTTTACATAACCATTTTTCTGTTTTAGAACCTTGGTTCTTTTCAGTCCTTTAATTTGCCATTATACATATGTCTAATAGAATATATACCTATATATCTGTAAGATTTTATTTATTTATTTATTTTTTTTTTTTTTAATTTTTTTTTTATTATTATACTTTAAGTTCTAGGGTACATGTGCATAACGTGCAGGTTTGTTA
>NW_012101798.1:1978575-1982469 GCF_000951045.1 Mandrillus leucophaeus
TTTGTCAATTTTGGCTTTTGTTGCCGTTGCTTTTGGTGTTTTAGACATGAAGTCTTTGCCCATGCCTATGTCCTGAATGGTACTACCTAGGTTTTAAAATAAAACCACCAAATAGTATGGTTTTGTTAACAAAAGATGATAGTTTAAAAAAAATAGAGAATTTGAAGTTGCTTTCCTTTCTCTGATCATTGGTAATGTCTTAATTTATGCCTGTATATGTTAATTGAATGAAAGATTCTCATCTGCTCATTTGATGGGTAGTACCCAATGGAGTGGTCTATACCAAATGGACTTTTGGCATCTAGATGTTCATTTTTAAAAACAAAAGGAAATTTTGTAATTATATATTTCAAGACTCTTAATATCTAAGATGTTTAATGATGCAATGTTAATTAATTTTCCCCATGGACAATGACAACAACAACAAAACAGTGTGAGATAATTGAGTCTAGGACCAAAGTCTCATCACACACCAACTGTAGGTCTCCGTCACTCTATTTTCCTTTTGCCCTTGGTTGAAATTATCTAAATCATTTGGGTTTCTATTTATATTATATTTTCAGATCATATGAATTTAGGGGATTTTTTTTCACATACAGTATCTGAAATGCTGTCTCTCTCTCTCTTTTTAAATTTGTCACAGAATTAACCAGATTTGATATTTTCAAAGGTAGGTCCTGTTATTGGCTACCTTCTGTGTTATTCAGTCTCTTGTGCTAACTCTTCACTGATACTATCTTATTTAATTTTCAAGTAAAATATGTGAGATGAAATAGTTGATGCTTAGGTAAAATGACTTTCTAATAATCCTAAAGCTAATAAATGATAAAATTAAATTTTAAAATGTCCCTCTTTCTCGTATATTTATTATGCAGTCTTGCATCAGACAGATTTGTATGGAGTTCCATTCTTGCTACTTCCACCATTCTACTCTAAAATTGTCATCTTTACCCTACACTATGGAAATCATCCCCTAACTGATTTCTCTGCTTCAATTTTGGCAATCATTAGCCAGAAAAATATTTGAAAAAAAATATAAATTTGATCATGTAATCCATTCTTAATGTTTTCCCTTCCTTATCCCCTTCAGATATTTGAGCTAAATTTACATGATAAGAAGGAGTTAGCTAGGCAAAGAAGAGGAATAAGGATATTCCAAATTGGCCGTGCAGATGCCTCACATATCCAAAAGGCAAGTTTGCTTGAAAATTTGCAAGTATAATTAGAGAGTTGAAGTCATTTTTTAAAGTATGTATTTTAGCAGGTGATTCTGGAATGATGACATAGTGGGAAGCACCAGAAATCTGTCTCCTCATCCAGACAACAATTTTACTTTCAGAATATGTCTGATATAACTACACTGAAACTCTGAAGCCTATTGAAGTCTTGAATCTTCTGAAAGAAGGATTAGACAGTAAATTGTAGTTAATTTTGATCTTCCTGTTCAGCTACCCATCCCTTGCACCCAGTTCCAGGGCAGCCAGCTGTGTACATGTTCCTGGGGCAGCATGCACACAACTTGGGGAGCCAGAATGTGCAAAAATGACTCTCAAATATCAGGATCTGTGCTCTGATCATTGGTTGCTGATTTTGATGATTATAAAGAGGCAGTGGCCATTATTGTTACTCCAACCTCCATTGTTGTAAGTCCTTCTCCTTCTGGCTGAGGTGACTTCAAGGGGATTTAAGAGGCTGGTGCCTTGTTCCTGCTTTTATTTTTGCCTTTGTCTCATTTTCAGAGACAGACATTGTTACTAAAATATTTTTTAAAAAAACACATATATTAGGTAAATTAAGAAGTAACCACACTTGCCAAGGGGAAGTTACAGGCTTAAATAAGACATGAAAACACCTTAAGTTTACGTTTCAGGCCAGCTCTGTAACAGAGACAGCCTACAGCAATCAAAACATAAAAAATGAAAACAAAAACAAACACTGCAGGAAAGGGATGATCTAATATTCTAGGGTTATTATAATATTGGATTCAGATGTATAGTTTTCAACAAAATGTATAAACATACAAGGAGACATGAAAAGATGAGACATTTAAAGAAAAAAAAACCAACAGAAACAATTTTCGATGGTGGATCTACTAGACAAAAAAATTAAAATATCTGTATTAAAATACTAAAAGAATTAAAGGAACACATTGAAAAGTCAACACAATTATGTGTGAACAAAGTAGAAAATCAATAAATTTATAGAAAACCTAAGGAGAAACAAAAAGTATAGTTAAAAAGTGCAAGAAAAGAAAAAAAAATCACTAGAGGATTTTATAGAAAGATTTCATCAGGCTGGAGAAAGAATCAGCAAACTTGAAGATAGAATATAAAAATTATAGTCTTAGGAAAAGAAAGTTAAAAAAAAAAACAGATTGAAGAGAAGTAAACAGAACATATGGAACCATTGGTTTGTCATCAAGGAAACCAACATACACATTTTATAGTCCTAAAAACGAGAGTTACAAAGGAGCAGAGAGAATGTTTGAAGAATTAATGACTGAAGGCTTTCCAGATTTGGTGAAAGACATAAAATATAAGCATCTAAGAATCTCAGAGAACTCCACATGGGATGAAATCAAAGATAACCACACCTAAATACATTATGTAATTAAACTGTTTAAAGACAAATTTGGAAGCAGAATGGGAGAAGCCTGCTCATAATATGCAAAGGATACTAATAAGTAACTTTGGAGACCACAAAGCGATGAGTTGATATATTCAGTGCTAAAAGAAGATTAAAAAATATATCAACCAAGAATCCTGTATTTAACAAAACTGGTCTCCAAAAATGACAGCGAAAGTAAAAGAATCCCAGATAAACAAAAGCTGAAAGTGGTTATTACCGCTAGACCTGCCTTAAAAGAAATATTAAGGAGAGTTCTGCAGATTGAAATAAGAAGACATCAAACAGTAGCTCTCAATCAGTAAGAATAAATAAAGATTTTTTTTCCTATTTGAATACCCATTATTTCTTTCTCCTGCCTGATTGTCCTGGCCAGAACTTCCAACACTATGTTGAATAGGAGTGGTGGGAGAGGGCATCCCTGTCTTGTGTCAGTTTTCAAAGGGAATGCTTCCAGTTTTTGTCCATTCAGTATGATATTGGCTGTGGGTTTGTCATAAATGGCTCTTATTATTTTGAGATACGTCCCATCAATACCTAATTTATTGAGAGTTATTAGCATGAAAGGCTATTATATTTTGTCAAAAGCCTTTTCTGCATCTATTGAGATAATCATGTGGTTTTTGTCTTTGGTTCTGTTTATGTGATGGATTACGTTTATTGATTTGTGTATGTTGGACCAGCCTTGTATCCCAGGGATGAAGCCCAGTTGATGGTGGTGGATAAGCTTTTTGATGGCTGCTGGATTTGGTTTGCCAGTATTTTATTGAGGATTTTTGCATCGATGTTCATCAGGGATATTGGTCTAAAATTCTCTTTTTTTATTGTTTCTCTGCCAGGCTTTGGTATCAGGATGATGCTGGCATCATAAAATGAGTTAGGGAGGATTCCCTCTTTTTCTACATATTGGAATAGTTTCAGAAGGAATGGTACCATCTCCTCCTTGTACCTCTGGTAGAATTCGGCTGTGAATCTGTCTGGTCCTGGACTTTTTTTGGATGATAGGCTATTAATTATTGCCTCAATTTCAGAGCCTGTTATTGGTCTATTCAGGGATACAACTTCTTTCTGGTTTAATCTTGGGAGGGTGTATGTGTCCAGGAATTTCAAATTGTCCCTATTTGCAGATGACATGATTGTATATTTAGAAAACCCCATCGTCTCAGCCCCAAATCTCCTTAAGCTGATAAGCAACTTCAGCAAAGTCTCAGGATACAAAATCAATGTGCAAAAATCACAAACATTCCTATACACCAATAACAGCCAAAC
>NW_012101798.1:1985104-1995511 GCF_000951045.1 Mandrillus leucophaeus
TCTCCATGATTTAGTGATGAATACATTAAAAAGCAATTACTCTAAAAGCTAATATTGTAAGTCTGATTAGTAACTCTAAATTTTGTTTCCTACACAATTAAATATATTGATATATAGAGAAAAATTATTGATTTATGGCCAATAGTTCCTTACTGATTTTTTATCTACATAAACTGCCCAATGTTGAAAGTGGGTATTGAAGTATTCTCTTATTGTTGTATTGCAGATCTCTTTCTTCAATTATATTAATATTTGCTTTATATATTCAGGTCCTCTGATGTGCTCATGTGTATATATATATATATATACACACACACACACACACACACAGACACATATATATATACACACACACATATATATATAGTGTGTGTGTGTGTGTGTGTGATGGAGTTTCACTCTTGTTGCCCAGGCTGGGGTGCAATGGCATGATCTCAGCTCACTGCAACCTCTGCCTCCTGGGTTCAAGCAATTCTCCTGCCTCAGCCTTCTGAGTAGCTGGGATTACAGGTGCACACCAATTTTATATTTTTAGTAGAGATGGGGTTTCACCATGTTGCCAGGCTAATCTTGAACTCCTGACCTCTGGTGATCTGCCACCTCAGCCTCCCAAACTACTGGGATTACAGGTGTGAGTCACCATGCCCGGCCTGGGTATATGTATGTATATGTGTGTGTGTGTGTGTGTGTGTGTGTGTATATTTACATTTGCTATAACTTATTGATGAATTGACCTTTTATTGTTTTATAATGACATCATTTTCTTTTTTATAGTTTTCAACTTAAAGTCTACTTTATCTTATATAATTATAGCTACCTAGCTACCCCTGCTATCTTTTGTTTCTATTTGCATGGAATACCTTTTTTCCATTCTATCGTTTTCAGTCTCTCTGTGTGCAAAGAGTTGAAGTAAGCCTCTTATAGGCAGTATACAATGGAGTCTTGTCTTTTTTTTTTTTTTTAATCCATTCAGCTTCTTCATGTCTTTCAATTGTGGAATTAAATTCATTTACATTCAAAGTAATTGATGATAGGTAAGAACTTACTTAGGCCATTTGTTCATTATATTCTGGTTAGTTGGTAGATCATTTGTTTCTCTCTTGCTTTCTTGCTGTCTGCATTTTGATGAATTTCTGTAGTGGTATGCTTGGAATTATTTCTGTTTATCTTTTGTGTGTCTAGTAAGGGTTTTGCTTGTGGTTACAATAATGCTTACATAAAACATATTGACAGATTATTTCAAGCTAATAATAACTTAACTTTGATCACTTACAAGAAAATGCTCCACTTCCCCTGACAATTTAAAAAGTGTTTTTGATAACACATGCTTATCGTTTATAGTTTGTGTTACTTACCACATTTTCGTAACTGTAGTTTTTAATAGTTCTCCCTTTAAACTATCATGTAAATATTTATTTTCTCAACATTATTACAGTATAAAATGTTCTGAGTTTTACTCAACTTATTTTTACTAATGAGTTTTATATTTTTACATGTTTTTATGTCACTACATTGCAATGTTTTCCTTTTGCTTGAAAAACTCTAACATTTCTTATACAAATAAATTCTTTGGGTTTTGTCTGAAAAAGTTTTTACCACCCATTTACCTTTATTTTTATTTTTATATATTTTTCGATACAGTGTCTCAGTCTTTTACCCAGGCAGTAATGCGGTGGTACAGTCATGGCTCACTGAAGCCTCAAACTCCTGGGCTCAAACAATCCCCCTGCCTCAGCCTGCCGAGTAGCTGGGACCACAGGTGTGCACAACCATACCCAGCTAATCTTCATTTTTACTTTTAGCAGTGGAAGGGTCTCCTATGTTGCTCAGGCTGGTCATAAACTCCTGAATTCAAGCAGTCCTTCTGCATCAACCTTCCAAGTGCTGGGATTATAGGCATAGGACACTGCACCTGGCCACACTCCTTTATTTTTATTTTATTAATTTTTTTATTATACTTTACATTCTGGGATACATATACAGAAGGTGCAGGTTTGTTACATAGGAATACAAGTGTGATGTGATATGCTGCACCTATCAACCCGTCATCAACATTAGGTATTTCTCCTAATGGTATCCCTCACCTTGTCCTCCACCCCCTGACAGGCCCCAGCTTGTGATGTTCCCCTGCCTGTGTCCATGTTTTCTCATTGTTTAACTCCCACTTATGAGTGAGAGCATGTGGTGTTTGGATTTCTGCTCCTATGTTAGTTTGCTGAGAATGATGGTTTCCAGCTTCATCCAAGTCCCTGAAAAGGACATGAATTCATTCTTTTTTATGGCTGCATAGGTTTCCATGGTGTATATTTGCCACATTTTCTTTAACCAGTCTATCATTGATGGGCATTTGGGGTGTTTCCAAGTCTTTGCTATTGTGAATAGTGCTGCAATAAACATACATGTGCATGTGTCTTTATAGTAGAATGATTTATAATCCTTTAGTTATATACCCAGTAATGGATTGTCAAATGGTATTTCTAGTTCTAGATCCTTGAAGAATTGTCACACTGTCTTCCACAATGGTTGAACTAATTTAAACTCCCACCAACAGTGTAATAGCATTACTATTTCTCCACAACCTCTCCAGCATCCATTGTTTCCTGACTTTTTAAAGATCACCATTCTAAATGGCATGAGATGGTATCTCATTGTGGTTTTGAGTTGCATTTCTCTAATGACCAGTGATGATGAGCTTTTTTTCGTAAATTTGTTGACTTCATAAATGTCTTCTTTTGAGAAGTGTCTGTTCACATACTTTGCCCACTTTTTTATTTTTTTTTCTTGTAAATTTGATTAAGTTCCTTGTAGATTCTGGATATTAGCCCTTTGTCAGATGGATAGATTGCAAAAATTTTATCCTATTCTATAGGTTGCCTGTTCACTTGGATGATAGTTTCTTTTGATGTTCAGAAGCTCTTTATAGACCGTTAGCCAGACTAATAAAGAATAAAAGAGAGAGGAGTGAAATAACACAATAAAAATTATAAAGGAAACATCAACACTTATCCAGCAGAAATGCAAATTACCGTCAGAGAATACTATGAACACCACTATGCAAATAAACTAGAAAATCTAGAAGAAATGGATAAATTCCTGAACACATTCACCCTTCCAAGATTAAACAAGGAAGAAGTCAAATCCCTGAATAGACCAATAACAACATCTGAAATTGAGGCAGTAAGTAAAGCCTACCAATCCAAAAAAGCCCAGGACCAGACAGATTCACAGCCAAATTCCACCAGAGATACAAAGAGGAGCTGGTACCATTCCTTCTGAAACTATTCCAAACAATAGAAAAAAAGGGAATCCTCCCTAACTCATTTTGTGAGGCCAGCATCATCCTGATACCAAAACCTGGCAGAGACACAAGAAAGAAAGAAAATTTCAGGCCAATATCCCTGATGAACATTGATGCAAAAATTCTCAATAAAATACTGGGAAACTGAATTCAGCAGCACATTAAAAAGCTTATCCACCACGATCAAGTTGGCTTTATCCCTGGCATGCAAGGTTGATTCAATATATGCAAATGAATAAATGTGATACATTACATAAACAGAACCAATGGCAAAAAACGCATGATTATCTCAATAGATGCTGAAAAGGTCTTTGATAAAATTTATCACCCCTTTATGCTAAATACACTAAATAAAATAGGTATTGATGAAACATATCTTAAAATAGTAAGGGCTATTTTTGACAAACACACAGCTAATATCATAATGAATGGGCAAAATCTGGAAGCATTCCCTTTGAAAACCAGCACAAGACAAGGATGCCCTCTCTCTCCACTCCTATTCAACGTAGTATTGGAAGTTCTGGCCAGGGCAATCAGACAAAAGAAAGAAATAAAGTGTATTCAAATAGGAGAGAGGAAATCAAATTATTTTTGTTTGCGGATGACATGATTGTATATTCAGAAAACCCCAACATCTCAGCCCCAAAAGTCCTTAAGCTGATAAACAACTTCAGCAAAGTCTCAGAATACAAAATCAATGTGCAAAAATCACAAGCATTTCTATGCACCAATAATAGACAAACAGAGAGCCAAATCATGAATTCCCATTCACAATTGCTACAAAGAGAATAAAGTACCTAGGAATCCAACTTACAATGGATAAGAAGGACCTCTTCAAGGAGAACTACAAACTACTGCCCAACGAAATAAGAGAGGACACAAATGAAAAAAAAAGTTCGTGCTCATGGATAGAAAGAATCAATTTCATGAAAATGTTCATACCACCCAAAGTAATTTATAGATTCAATGCTATTCCCATCAAACTACCATTGACATTCTTCATGGAATTAGAAAAAACTTTAAATTTCATATGGAACCAAAAAAGAGCCTGTATATCCAAGACAATCCTGAATAAAAAGAACAAAGCTGGAGGCATCATGCTATCTGACTTCAAGCTATACTACAAGGCTATAGTAACCAAAACAGCATGGTACTTGTACCAAAACAGATATATAGACCAATGGAACAAAACAGGCCTCAGAAATGACACCACACATCTACAACCATCTGACCTTTGACAAGCCTGACAAAAGTGAGCAATGGGGAAATGATTCGCTATTTAATAAGTGGCGTTGGGAAAACTGGCTAGCCATATGCAGAAAACTGAAACTGGACCCCTTCCTTATACCTTATACAAAAACTAACTCAAGATAGATTAAAGACTTAAACACAAGACCTTAAACCATAAAACCTATTTCTCTAGAAGAAAACCTAGGCAATACCATTCAGGACACAGGCTTGGGCAAAGACTTCATGACTAAAACACCAAAACCAATTGCAACAAAAGCAAAAATTGACAAATGGGATCTAACCCGTTTATTTTTTAATGACAGGATTCTGGGTATAGAATTCTCCATCAGAAGTCGTTTTTTTTTTTTTATTTTTTCATTTTTTTGAATATATCATTCAATTCTCTTCTGGCCTACAAGCTTTCTGCTGAAAAATCCAGTGACAATCTTTTCAAGATCCCATTTTGCACATTAAGTAGCTTTTCTCTGATAGCTTTCAGAGTCCAGATTGCTCATCATTACATGACGGAATCCCTGATAGCTTTCAGTATTTTCCCTTTAAGTTTTAACAATTTATTTATGATGTGTCTTAATGTAGTTTGATTTATATTCAAACTGTTATATGTTCACTGAGCTTTATAAATCTGTGTTTCTAACTTCTTCCCCAGGCAAGGGAAATTTTCTCAACTACTGTTTAGAACAAATGAATCTAACAGGTATTTACAGAACATTTCATCTAACAGCAGTGAAATACATATTATTCTGAAGTATGCACCGAACATTCTCTTCTATAGATCACGTGTTAGTCTACAAGTCAATTCTTAACAAATTTAAAAAGAATGAAATTATATTGAATAACATCTTTTACAGGAAACTAGAAACCAATAATAGGGGCAGGCTGGACACTGGGTCATTCCATAATGCCAGCACTTTGGGAGGCCAAACTGGGTGGATTGCTTGAGCTCAGGAGTTTGAGACCATCCTGGGCAACATAGCCAGAGCCCATCTCCACAAAAATACAAAAATTAGCCAGGCATAGTGGCATGTGCCTGTAGTCTTAGCTATTCAGGAGGCTGGGGTGGAAAGATTTTGCTTGAGCTTGGCTTATCAAGACTTCAGTGAGCTGTTGTCACACCACTGCACTCCAGCCTCAGTGACAGAGCTAGACATTGTGTCAATAACAATCATCATTGTCATCATCATCATCGTCTTGAAGAACTCACAAATATGTGGAAATTAAATATCCTTCTTAATGACCTATAGGACAAAGGAGAAATTAAAAGAAAAATTAAAAATAAATCATGAGACAAGGAAAAATGGAAACACAGTATACAAAAACTTATGGGATACAGCAAAAACAATTCTTAGAGGGAATTTTATAACAATAAACACCTACATCAAAGAAGAAGAAAGATCTCAAATAACCTAATGTTATACCTCTAGCAACTAGGAAAAAAAAAAAAAAAGAACAAACTAAGCCCAAACTTAGTGGAAGGAAGTAAGTAACAAAGATCAGAGTAGAAATAAACAAATAGAGACTAGAAAAACAGTAGAAAATATAAATGAAACTAAAATTTTTTTTAAAAGATAAAATTCATAAATCGTTAGCTAGACTCACAAGGAAAAAGAGAAAGAAGACTCAAATAAAATCCAAATGGAAGGAATCGTTATAACTGATACCACAGAAATGCAAGGAACCTGAAGACTATCATGGACAACTATACAATAAAAAACGAATAGCACACAAAAAATAAATAAATTCCTAGAAACATGCAATGCACCATGACAAATAAAAGAGAAATGGAAAAATCTGAACAGACTTGTAATGAGTAAGGAGATTGAATCAGCATTTTAAAACTTTCAAAAATAAAAGTAAAACCCAGGGCATGATAGCCTCACTGCCAGTTCTACTAAACATTTAAAGAACTAATATCAAACCTTCTCAAGATTATCCAGCAAATTGAAACGGAAGAAAAACTTCAAAATTTATTTTACAAGACAAACATTACCCTAACATTAAAGCCATACAAGGACCTTACAAGAAAAGAATACAACAAGCCAAAATCCCTGATAAATAGGGAGCAAAAATCCTCAACAAAACTAGCCAACCAAATTCAGGAGCACATAAAATATTTATTAACTATGTTCAAATGGGATTCATTCCACAAGAGAAAGGATGGCTCAATGCACATAAATCAATAAATGAGTTACACTATATTTACAAAATGAAGAACAAAATCATATGATACAGGAAAAAAAATTCTCGATAGATCCAGGGGAAAAAAAAAAAAAGCAAAAAAAAAATTTGACTGCATTTAACATCTGGTCATGATAAAAGCTCTCAACAAATAGGTATTGAAATAATGTACCTGAACATAATAAAAGACATATATGACAAGCCCACAATCAGTATCATATTAAACAGTGAAAAGTTGAAAGCTTTTCTTCTAAGATTAGGAAATAGAAAAGGATATTCACTGTCATCACTTCTATTCATTATAGCATTGGAAGTCCTAGCTAGAATAACTAGATTAGAAAAAAGAAATAAAAGGCCTCCATAAAAGAAAAAAATAAGTGAAATTGTCAGTGCAAATTGAAATTGGCATCATGTTTGCCAATGACATGATTTTATTTTAGAAAACCCTAAAGGCTTTATCAAAGACCTATTAAAACTGTTTAGTACATTTAATAAAGTTGTAATTTATGAAAACAAAATTTAAAACTAAAAACAAACCATCTAAAAAGAAATCAAGAAAATAATTCCATTTACAATAGCATCCAAAAATAAAATTTAATATTTAGGAGTACATTTAACTGAATAGGTGAATGATGACTATGATGAAAACTGTAATACATAAGTGAAAGAAGTTGAAGAACACACAAGTAAGTAAAAAGATAGCTCATGTTCATAGATTGAAAAATTTACCATTTTTAAAACATACATAGTACCCAAAGCAAACTACAGATTCAATGCAATCTTTGTCAGAATTCCAATTTGTTTTTCACAGAAATATAGTAAAAGTCTAATAGAAAAAAAATCCCTGAACAGCCGAAGCAATTGAGCAAAAAGAATAAAGTGGGAGGTATCAAATTTCCTGATTTCAAAATAGATTATAAAGCTATTGTAGTCAAACAGCATGGTACTGGCATGCAAGAAGATCTATTAATGAATGGAAAAGAAAAGAAAGCACAGAAGCAAAATCCTGACTATTTAAGGTCAATTGATTTTCCACAAATACAATGAAGAAAAGACAATCACTTCAATAAATGGTGTTGACAAAACTGTATATCCACATTCAGAAGCATGAAATTGGATCGTTCTCACACACCTTATGTGAGAATTAATTCAAAATGGACAAAACACCTATATGAAAGAATGAATCAATAAATCTACTAAAAGTAAATGTAGGGTAAAGTCTTCACAATTTGGTCTGGGAAAGGATTTCTGCGATGGAACTTCAAAAGCACAGATTAGAAAAGCAAAAATAGACAGAGGATATTGTATCTAACAGAAAAGCTTTCATGCAGCAAAGACAACAATTTACATAATGGAGAGATAGCCCACAAATTTAGATAAAATATTTTTAAACCAGACATATGGTAAGGGGATAAAATCCAAAAAAAAAAAAAAAAAACAACTAATTTAGTAATAGACAAAGAATCTGAACAGACATTTCTCGACAGAAGACATATGAATGACTGACAGATATATGAAAAAAATCCTCAAAGTCTCTAATCATCAGGGAAATGAAAATTGAAACCACAATGCAATATCACCTCACACCTATTAACATGGCTTTTACAAAAATGGTAAGTGTTGGTGAGATAACAAGTGTTGTCAAGAAAGGGACCCTTTGTACACTGTTGGGGCCAATGTAAATTAATATGATCATTTTGCAAAATAGTGTGGAGATTTTCCAAAAACTAAAAGTAGATTACATATGACCCAGACATTTTATTTTTGGATGTATAGCCAATGAATCTGAAATCAGCATGTGAATGAGATACCTGTACTCTCATGTTTATTTCAGAATTAGTCACAGTAGTCAAGATATAGAAGCAACCTGATTTTATTAAAAGATGAATGAAGGAAATGTGTGTATACACACACACACACACACACACACACACACACACAGAGTAGAATACTATACAGTCTTAAAAATAAGGAAATTTTTTTCATTCACAGCGTGCCTGGAACTGGAGGAATTTATGCTAAGTGAATTCAACCAGTCATAGAAAGACAAATACTTTATGATCTCACTTACATGTAATATCTAAAAAACTTGATATCACCCTACTGACTCAGGTCCCCACTTTAGCTGCGCTTCTTTCATCTCTGCAGTTGTGACAGGAAGATAAGTTGAAGCGACTATGTGACTGGGGCGGGAACCAAACTGATTTCGGGGCAACATCAGCAACCCCCAGGGATGGGGCCTGTGGGACCATGATGAGTCAAGAAGGACATTCACCAAGAAGAGCCAGAAGAGTCAAGAAGAGCCAGATGTGTGTGGTGCACTACATAGGAATGTTCCAAAATGGGAATAAATTTGATTTATCCCAAGACAGAAACAAGTTCAAAACTGGTGAACAGGAAGTCATCAATGGTTTTGAAGAGGACATAGTGCAGATGAGCCTGGGGCAGAAGGTGAAGCTGACTTGCATATCTGATGTGTCATATGGAGCCCCAGGCTTCTCTTGTGTCATCCCTCCCAGTGCTACCCTATCTTTGACAGGGAACTGCTCAACTCAAGAGTGAAGGCAGGAAGGAAATCAAGATGGCTGCTGCTCACCCTGCTAGCCTGCTCTGCCACTGGGTTAGCTCCTCCTGTTGGGGCTCTTGATCAGTGTGCTAACCTCACTGTCCCATGGCAGGATCCATTCTTTCTGCCCAAGTTGCTGTGTATATGTTCGTTATTGTTCATGCATATCCTTGCTTGAGGAAATTTTCATTGCATTGAAACATTTCAAGTTCTGCATTTTTAAATAAGGCATGTAGTAGCCATTCCTGGTCACAGAAAATAGATTTCTTGCTTGCAAAATCTACACTGCTCTACCTTCACTGAAGCCAGACATGCAAGGTGATCAGATATGAGATATACAAGGTGTATGCTAGAGGCTTGAGCCAGTTACCTTTGCTCTCACTTTCTATCTTATAAATTCTGTTGGCTGCTCACTTAAACAATGTCTGCTTTGGAAATAATATGTAAAATAAACACACAGTGCTTGACCAAAAAATAAATCAATAAAATAAAATTAAAAATAAAACAGTTGATCTCATAGAATCAAAAGTAGAAAGGTGGTTACCAGAGACTGGGGAAGGATGACGAAAATGAAAACATTGATCAAAGGGGACACAGTTCCAGTTTTATTGAAGGAATAAACTTCAATGTTGTATTCCACTACAGTTAGGAGGAATATATCATGTGTTTTAAAATTGTTAAAATAATAGATTTTTAATTTCCTCATAACAAAAAATATAAGTAGTTAAGGTGGTAGATATGTTAATTAGTTTAATTGGCTCTCTGTACAATGTATACATAGATCAAAACATCACATTTTACCCCATCGATATATACAATTATTATTTGTGAATTAAACATAAATTAATAAAATGTTAAAAGAAATATATTCATTTATACTTTTGGAAAAAATGTACAAAGATATAATTTTGTGACAACAGTTAAAAGTAGTGTGGATGGAACTGTCAAAGGACTAGAGATTTTGTACATTAGTTAAGCTGGAATAAAATCAGTGTCTTGTAATTGGAGGATGTTAAATTCAATCATCTGGTAACTACAAATAAAGTACTAAAGGATATACACAAAAGAAAATGAGAAAGCTACTGGGTGCAGTATCTCATGCTTGTAATCCCAGCAC
>NW_012101798.1:1996726-1997962 GCF_000951045.1 Mandrillus leucophaeus
TAATATATAAAAACTTATGGTACTCAGTGAAAGTACTGCTCACTGGAAAACTTTTAGCTATACATGCTGACATTTAAAAATAAGAAAGCTCTTCATTGAACAACTCAACTTTACAATTTCTGGAACTAGAAAAAGAGGACCAAACTAAACCCCAAAAAATAGCAGAGGGAAATAAATAATAAAGATTGGAGCAGAGATCATTGAAATAAATAATAGTAAAATAAGAGAGAACATCATTCAAATTAAAAATAGGTTCTTTGAAAGGCTCAGTAAAATTGATGAATATTGGACTAAGAAAAAAATGAAAGAAGATTCAAAATAAGATTGTTATAATAGTAAATGAAAGGGGGGATATTACTACTAATTCTACAGAAATAAAAAGGATTATGAGATTATCCTGAAAAATTGTATATCTACAAACTGAATAACCTACATGAAATAGACAAATTATTAAAAGTACAAAACTTACCAAAATTAACCCACAAAGAAATAGAATATCTGAATAGCACTGTAACTAGTAAGGAAATTGAACCAGTAATTAAAATCTTCCCCAAAAAGAAAAGCCCTGGATCTGATGGCTTCACTAATGAATTCTACTAAATATTTAAAGAACTAACACTAATCTTTCTCAAATGGAATAGGAACAAACACTCCTTAACTCATTGTATGAGACCACCATTACCCTGGTAGCAAAGCCAGACAAAGATAATACAGGAAACAAATATTGCAGGCAGTTATGCCTTATGAACATTGATGTATAAATTCTCAACAAAATACTAGCAAATTGAATTCAGCAGCATATTGAAAGGATTATAAACCAATTGACTGTGTGTGGCTTATTCCTAGAATGGAATGATGGCTCAATATATTAAAATCATTCACTGTAATACACCACATAAACAGAATGAAGGAAAAAATACACGATTATCTCAATTAATGCCAAGAAAATATTTGACAAAATTCACTATATTTTCCTGATACAAAACACTCAAATAATAGAAGGAAACTACCTCTATATTATAAAAGTCACGTATGACAAAAAATACAGAAGCATCACACTCAGTGGGGCAAGACTAAAATATTTTCTCCTAAAATTATGAACAGGGCAAGAATCCACTTTGCCCCTTTAATTCAACGGAGTGGTAGTTCTTCGCCAGAGCAGTTAGGCAATAAAAACGAATAAAGGAGTGAGATGATATCTCATTGTAGATTTTATTTTCATTTCTCTGATTATCA
>NW_012101798.1:2005592-2007088 GCF_000951045.1 Mandrillus leucophaeus
TTGGGAGATTGAGGTGAGTGAATTGCTTGAGCCCAGGAGTTTGAGACCAACTCAGGCAACATGGCAAAAATCTCATCTCTAGAAAAAATACAAAATTTAGCCAAGCATAGTGGTGGCATGCACCTGTAGTCCTAGCTACTCAGGAGGCTGAGGCAGGAGTATCACTTGAGCCCAGGAGGCTGAAGCTGCAGAGAGCTGGTATCATGCCACTTCACTGCCAGTCTGGGTGACAGAATGAAGTCCTGTCTCAAATAAATGAAAAAATAAATAAGACAGAAATACATTTAACAATTTCAATACAAAACAAAATTAAATAAACACAAAAGAGGATAGTAGTGTAAGAAATGAGGAGCATTATTCTATAGTGCATATGGAAAACAAATAGCAACATAACTAAAGTAAGTCCCACATTATCAGTAATCATTTTAAGTGTAAACAGATTAAACACTCCAATTCAAAGACAGAGACTGGTAAAATGCATTAAGAAACACACGCACACCATAATTCAAATAATATGCTGTTCACAAGAGACTCAGTTTGGATCCAGAGACACCAATAGGTTGAAAATGAAACTATGTAAAAATGTATTTCATGCAAATATTAACAAAATTAAAGCGGGGTTAGCTATAGTAGTATCAGACAAAATAAATTTTAAATTTATAAAGCTTACAAGAGACAAAGGCATTATTTATTAATAAAAATTGAGCAAGAGCAATAGAGCAAGAAGATAAAAGAATGTTAAACATTTACACATATAGTAATTGACTGTAAAAATACAAGGTAAAAACTGACAGAATTGAAGGGGAAAATAGCTCTACACAATAGTTGGATACTTCAATACTTCACTCTCAGTAGAACAACTAAACAGAAGATGAAAAGATAGAGGATTTAATGAACAAAATAAGACAACCAGACCTAACAGATATATACAGAACACTCTATCCAACAACAGAATGCACATTCTTCTCAAGTTCACTCAAGACATTTTTCAGAATATAGCATATATTAAGCCACAGATTAAGTATCTATACATTTTAAAAGATTGACATCACATAAAACATTTACTGTGATGACAATGGCAGAATACACTTAGAAATAACAAAAGAAAACCAAAAATACCACAAATTTGTCAAAATTAAATAACACATTTTTGTGGAAATTGAATAACACAAATCGGTCAAAAAAATCACAAGGGAAATTAGAAAATGCTTAGCAATGAATGAAAACAAAATCTTAATATATAAAAACTTATGGTACTCAGTGAAAGTACTGCTCACTGGAAAACTTTTAGCTATACATGCTGACATTTAAAAATAAGAAAGCTCTTCATTGAACAACTCAACTTTACAATTTCTGGAACTAGAAAAAGAGGACCAAACTAAACCCCCAAAAATAGCAGAGGGAAATAAATAATAAAGATTGGAGCAGAGATCATTGAAATAAATAATAGTAAAATAAGAGAGAACATCATTCAAATTAAAAATAGGTTCTTTGAA
>NW_012101798.1:2011838-2014911 GCF_000951045.1 Mandrillus leucophaeus
TTAAATAAATATATTTAAATATATATAATATAAATATGTATTTAAATAAATATATTTAAATATATATATTTAAAGCTGTGGGGCTAATACTTCCTGATTGTAAAACTTACTACAAAGCTACAGTAATCAAAGGATTTTGGTACTGGCATAAAGACAAACATATATACCTATGAAATGGAATACAGCATTTAGAAACAAACCCTTGCATGTATGGACCAATTATTTTTGACAAGGTTGTCAACACCATTCAGGTGGGGAAAGGACAGTCTTTTTAACAAGTGGTGCTGGAAAAACATGCAAAATAATTAAATTGGACCTTTACATAACACTATATAAAAAAATTAAACTGGATAAAAGACCTAAATATAACACTGACAACTATGAACTTAAAACAACACACAAGGCAAACACTTTAAAATATCAGATTTAGTAATGGTTTATTGGATATGACTGCATAGGCATAGCCAACAAAGAGAAAAATAGACAAATTGGAATCATGAACATTTTGTAAAGTGCATAAAAGATATTGTCAATAGAATAAAAAGGCAACCCACAGAATGGGAAAAAGTATTTGGAAATTATATGTATGATAAGTTATTAATATCCTGAATTTATAGAGAACTCCTAAAACTCAACAAGAAATAAGCCAATTCAAAACTAGATGAAGGCCCTCAACAGGCATTCTCCAGAAAAGATATACAAATGGCCAACAAACATATAATAAAATGCCTAGCATCAGCAGTTTTAGGAAAATGCAAATCAAAACTGCCATGTAATACTACTTCATAATCATTAGAATGACAACTCTCAAAAGAATATAAACACAGAAAATAATAAGACTTGGAGAAGATATGAAGAAATTTAAACCTTTGTACGCTCTTGATATGTTGGTGGGAATGTAAGGTGTAAGTGGTTCATTTTCCTGGGAAAAGAATAAGATAGTCCCTCAAAATATTAAAATAGAATTATTTTGATTCAATAATTCCACTTTGGGTATAGAGGTGGAAAGAATAGAAAGCGAGACATCAATAAATGTATTTGTATATCCATGTTTAAAATTATATTAGTCACAAAGCTAAAAGTGGGAAGCAATTCACCTGTCCATTAGCAGACAAATGGCTGAGGTAATGGTATATACATACAATGGAATATTACTCAGCCTCATAAAGGAAAAAACAACCTACATATGATAGAGCATGGATAAATCTTGAGGAGATTATGCTAAATAAAATACGACAATTACAAAATAATATTATATGATTCCACTTATAGAAGGAACTTAGAGTAGTCCCAAACATAGCAACTGACAGTGAAATGGTGATTGCAAGGGACTTCAGGTAGGGGATAATGGAGAGTTATTTTTTAATAGTTTTGCAAGATGAAAAAAGTTCTGGAGAAAAGTGGTAATGATGGTTGTGCAACAGTGTAAATGTACACAATACTACTAAATTGTGCACTAAAAACTGTTAAGATAGTACATTTGTTGTGTATTTTTACCCCAACATTAAAAACTCAGAAAAAAATATATGGTTCAGTATGCATGCAGCTTAGAGTGTGAGGAATGGTGAAAATCAGATGCTTATGGGCTTTTAATGGTACACTAGAATTTCATATGTGACACGTAATTTCATTTGCATTTAAGCATCATCATTACAGTGTTGGCAAAATAAAAATATGGATGACTTACTCTATTTTCTGCTGCTATAACAGACTGGGTATTATATATACACACACACACACATACACACACACACACACACACACACATACATATAGACAGAAGTTTATTTATCTTGTAGTTCTGGAGGCATGGAATTCTATAGAATGGCACCAGCACCTGGCAAGGATCACTCCATCACAGAAGGGCTGAAGGTAAAAGTGAGGACACCAGACAGAGAATAATTGGCAAGCTCATATTTTTTAATGATGAACTCACTGTTATGATAACTTGCCCACTCCCACGATAATGTCATTTAACCATTTACTAGGACAGAGCCTTCATTACCTAATCACCTGTTAAAGCCCTCATCTCTTATTACTGTTGCAATGACAATTAAGTTTCCAACACATGAGCATTGAGAGACGTATGCAAACAGTAACAATCCAGAATATGTTGTATTGTCTTATAAAACTGTATTGTCTCATAAGACTAAATCCATTTATAACTCTATTGTATGAATGCACGTGAGAGACAGTGAAATGTTGACTTATAATAAAGCAAGAACTGAGTGCAAATAGAACCAAAGGATGTAATAGACATTGAATTAACAAACATTCATTGATTTAATGACAGATTCCATAAAAACGTGGTACATACATGCTACGAAATATTATACAGCTATAATATTCCATGGTGTATATAGAGACGATGTCTTTTGTGGGAACATGGAAGAACTGGAGGCTATTATCCTTAGCAA
This sequence comes from Mandrillus leucophaeus, assembly GCF_000951045.1. Lineage (NCBI taxonomy): Eukaryota > Metazoa > Chordata > Mammalia > Primates > Cercopithecidae > Mandrillus > Mandrillus leucophaeus. The sequence goes on from NW_012101798.1 coordinate 2,014,256, forward strand.
ACTAACACAGGAACAGAAAACCAAATACTGCGTGTTCTCACTTATAAGTGAGAGCAAAACGATATGACCTTATGAACACAAAGAAGGAAACAATAGACACTGGGATCTACTTGAGTGGGAGGAGGGAAAGAAGAAGAAAAGATCACTATTGGATATTGGGCTTAATACCTGGGTGATGAAATAATATGTATCACAAACTCCCATGACATGTGTTTACCTATGTAACAATCCTTCATATATACCTCCAAACCTAAAATAAAAGTTAAAATAAGTTCACTAATTAGATGAAAAAAATTTCATCCTAATGTTGCAAGTTCATTATCACTAAATCAATGCCAGAATTAAGAATTGGATTACTGATGTTAGAAAACTAGCACATATTTAAATGAAATATCAAAAATGGTAACTTTTAGCTAACATCAATAGGGATACATGCACATTTTGAAGCTGTCTCTCTAACTTTCTTTTCTATATTAAAACATATTTTCTGTTTAACTTATTCATTTTGATATGATGAGATAAGTTTAAACATATATTGCCCTTAGCTCCAAAATAAACTAGAAAAATCATGTGTAAGTGATTTTACAATTTGGTCCCTATAAATTATATTTCCATTTTATTTCTTAGTGTTTACATCCTGTATAATGTTATCAGTT
>NW_012101798.1:2014961-2020259 GCF_000951045.1 Mandrillus leucophaeus
AGTTTTGCATTGCTGGGGAAGCCTCAGAAAACTTACAATCCTGGAGTAAGGCAAAGGGGAAGCAGGCACCTTCTTCACAAGGTGGCAAGAGAGAGCACACAGGGGAAACTGTCACTTATTATTATTATTATTATTATTATAATACTTTAAGTTCTAAAGTATATGTGCACAACGTGCAGGTTTGATACATAGGTATACATGTACTAAGTTGGTTTGCTGCACCCATCAACCCGTCATCTACATTACGTATTTCTCCTAATGCTATCCCTCCCTCAGCCCCCCACCCGCTGACAGGCCCTGGTGTGTGATGTTCCCCGCCCTGTGTCCAGGTGTTCTCATTGTTCAACTCCCACTTATGAGTGAGAACATGCTACTTTTAAAACCATCAGATCTTGTGAGAGCCCCTTCACTATCTTGAGAAGAGTATAGGGGAAACTGTCCCAGTGATCAATCACCTCCCACTAGGGCCCTCCCTCAACACAGTTACAATTCAAGATGAGATTTGGGTGGGGATAAGGAGTCAAACCATTTCAGCATATAATCACTCTAAAGAAAATCAAATTATGATCTTGTTAATAAAGTTCGGTGTTAATAGCATGTATGGTAAAATTCAAATGCACGTAGTTTTAGAGCTAAAAATGGAGTTACAGCTCCTGTGGTCAAGCATCAAAATCACACATTAGAACATAGTGAAAAAAAAACTGAAATTATAATCTTTCCACATATGTGTATTTTTCTTTCCTCCAATGCACATATGTATTGGCTTAAGAATGGACTTCTAGATATGTTCAAGGAGATGAGATAAATATTCCCACTTATATTTAGTTTTAAATGTTTATCACATTATAAAGTCATTGGTGATACATACAATGTATCTGTTTATCTCATCTCTTTGGAAGTCTCTCCAAGCAGATGCACACTCTGAGGATGAAGAGAAGTCAGTTTGACTTTGGGCATAGGGTTAACTTAACCCTAAGTATCTTACTAAAGGCAGTCTCACAGGACATTAGCATTAGGCAGAATCCTTAGGGCCAATCTCCTCCAAACTTAAGTCCTACACAAGAATGTCATTTTTGGTACCCATATAGAGTGAGCCTATCAGAAATCAATTCACTCACCTTCTCCATGGTGGCTCATACTAATATGGGACTATCCTAGTAGTAAATTATTAATGTAAAAGTAAAGCCCCCATGCAACTGTTATCCTTCTTTCCAAATTATGCTTTCAAATGGCATTTGAAGGTATCTTCTCCTTATCATATCTCTTTCTCAAGCTAAAATGTCCAAGGTTTTTCCAACCATTTTTTAATTGCAGTGCTTGCCAGATTTCCTAAAGTTGTTGTCTCCAGGCATGTTTCACCAGAATTCATAATGAGATACATTGTTTTCCAGATATAGCTTGATAAGGATGACATATTTCAATATGATTATTAAACTTGTTCTTCTGGATATGTCTTTTCTATTAATGAATGCTGAGATTGCAGTCCTGAAACTACTGACCATTAAGGATCATAGAGACAATTAATCCCTTATGTATATTTCATATAAACTACTTTCAAAGAAGTAACCCTCACCTATACTTTAATAGTTAAGTTTCTAAATCTAAGCCTCTTTACTTTGGCTTTACTCTATTTCATTTTGACAGCCTCAGCCCATTCATTAAACCTATGGAGACATTTTTAAATCCCAGTTTTGTGTCAGTCACAGATTGACAGATTTAACAAGTATCACTTCTTATGTCCCTTAAGTCAGTGTTAAAATGCTGAACAAGAAAATACCAAGGACAGCAGGGTTATGGTCTGATAAAATAACGTATCTGAAAATGCTTTGCAAACATTATTTTGTATTCATCTTTAGTTTTTCATTCTTCCTTCTGTCTTTTATACATGACGGTTTATAATCTGACCTTATGGAAAATTTGTCCTGTACGGCCTTCATAGTTTAACTTTCTTTCCAATGACCTCTCCATCAAAATAATTTCTAATTGCATCATTTAATTTTCAATTTTAATACATTCTCTTCTTTTTGAGTTATCTTTTCTTTTGGAAACTTTCTCCTCAAGAGGTGACTCCTTTGAATGCTTTTTACTATGTGATTTTTCTTCATTTGCAGTTAAAAATGTAATTTGTTGTATGTAGGCAAAGGTGCTAGATGCTGCAGGGCATACAATTATTCATATTATATTCCTGGACCTCAAATAGCTTACAGGCCAATAAGAAATCTAAAACATGTGGTATATCACATGATGGACCATTAGGGTGGTTCATTTTAAAGTGTAATACCTCTCACATCTAAACTGTTAGTTCTTCCCTGTCCTTGTAATGTGTTTTTAAGTCCTCCTGCCAAAAAAGGTACTTCTCGCGCTTATAGATATTTCTCACACCCATATTGCTTTTCAGAATATTTGCAGTTCTTTGAAACTCCTGTACTCCGTGTGGTCCTTAGTTTTTCTGAGTTTATTCCAAAATCTCTTTTAACCAACTATGAATCTAATTTTCAATTGCTCAATAGTTTCCCAGGACTTATGGTCTCATATTCAACCCACTGACTTTAATATATATGTTCCAGTATTTTTACAGTGACCATTATAAAGTATATTTTGTCTCTTTGTCTCTCTCTACACACACACCTACATACACACATAGATACAGAGCACCAGAAATCAGCATTTTATTTTTATTTTTACCTAATAAAGGGAAACACAATTAGACAAGCACAGGTAGCGACTCTGATTAACACCAGTTCAGGAGTGCACTTAGTAGCTGGTTATTTTACCATCTTACATACCTGGTAAAAAATGTAATCTCTGTGCTTTACCATAATGCCATTTATGTGGTCTGGTACCCAAAGCAAACAGTAATTCAGTACTTTCCATTGACTGATGGATTTATATTTTTTCTAGTTTTCTGTGAGACACACTGTATTTCAAATGTGGTTTAATAAGGACAAATAATTCACTGTGACAATTAAACATGTTTTACTAGATGTTCCTTTTCTAATAAGGAACATCTAGTGCTAAGATTGCAGTCCTGAAACTGTTCACACTTAAGGCTTGCCCTAAGGCAGATGATGCACTGTTATGTAGATTTTCATGCAGTCATGGCAGTAACACAGAGGGATTGCCACATATCTTATACCTGGTTTCTTCCAATGGTTACATCTTGCATAACTGTAGTACAATATCACAATCAAGAAACTGTCATTCATACAACCCACTGACCTTATCAGATTTTTATCAATTTTACATATACTTGTATTCGCTTCCATTTAGTTTTCTAAATTTTATCACATATGTAGGTATACATGAACACAGTCAAAATATGGAAAAGTTCAATTAGCATGATACATTCTGCTACATGTGTGTAGCCACAAATAATTCTCTCCCTCTTCCCTAAATAAATAAATAAACATTTATTTCTTAATTTTTAGATACAGGGTCTTACTATTTTGCATAGTCTGGTCTTGTTCTACTGGGTTCAAGCTGTCTTCCCACCTCAGCTTTCCAAAGCAGCTGTGATTACAGGCATGTGTCACTGTGCCTTGCTTCTGTTATGTCTAATTTTAAAAGAATAACGTACTCATGTATTACTTGTATTATGAATATTAATAAACAAATGGAGCATGCACTTTCTCATTTGCACATGAAAAAATTGATCTGGCTTCTACAAATTTACACATGAATCAGAACGCTAAAGAGAGGACATAATGTAATATAAATGTTTTGAAATTCTGCTGAATTGGGTTTTTAAAAATTTTGTATGTTTATAAAATTTTCAGTATTATGGTTTCTTTATGAAATAATTTCTGATTTAACATGCAAAGGAGGAGGTCTTGAGGAAGGAAGGAATAAACGAAGGATGAGAGAGGGAGGGAGGGAAGAAGGAAAGAAGGGAATCAGGGAAGGATAGAGAGAAGAAAGAGGAAACAGGGAGGGAAGGGACACAGAGGAGGGGAGAGAAAGAGGGAAGGTGAAAACTGGTAGATACAAAGGACCTAAATAAGGGGATTATATTATAGAACAAAATGGTTAGGGATCAGATGGAGATAAAACATCCAGGAATACACTAACACAGAGATTTGCTATTATCCAATAATCAGCTAAAATGATGTTAACAGTAAGCCCCAATGTCCATTTGGACTAATTAAGACTTGCCACCTCATCCTGATATGAACCTATATTTGGCCCCTCATGGAAGGAGTGGAAAGAGGTCAAAAAACAGGTCAAAGTTGAAATAGATAAAATATCGATTTACATAAAACTTTTTTTTCAGGTTGTGGTATGTGGGTACATGTGTATACACAGGTGTGTGCATGTACGTAATATATCAAATAACATTCACAGTGACACTGTGATGTACATAGTATAACCACTTAAATACTAATGGACAAAAGGTTTAAGTATTTAAAGTTAAGAGTTACTGAAGGGAAAAAGAGAGAGAGAGGGAGACAGGAGAAAGAGAGGAAGGAAAGAAAGGAGAGAGGGAGGGAGAGAAGAAATGGGGGATACAGGAAAAAGGAAAGAAGGGAGTAAGGGAATAAAGAAGGAAATATCGTATGTGGATAAAAAAATGATAATTATTCTATTGATAGACACAAATTGATATTCTTTTTTAACTGGAAAAGATCATTACCAAAGAGCTAAACTGATATACATATTAGTTTGACCATACTATCTGTCTGCTGACTTTTACCAAACCATTAAGAACAACAAGAATGTGGTGTTTTGTTTTTCCATATGGTCCAAAGAACAGAGTACATTGTCAGAGCAGACCATGAGCTAGCAAATGAAATCAAAGGACCACTCTCTCATTTCACCAAGGGATGAAGATGTGCCAAAGTTGTCTTCAGGGAAAAAGAAAGTTTATAGCCCTTTGAGTTTCTGATAAATGTCAAGGAAAATTTTAGCAGTGTAATATTAAATTGTGAAATCATTATTTGAAGTATTTTTGTTATTACTTTGGATTGTTTTGATTCTATCATTTGACAAAATATTGTGGTGCAAGTAAAAGTATTTTGATAGCTCTGGGGTCTTCATCTGGGCCTGGTTTTACATTTCTTTTGTTTATTTTTCATGGAAATTTTACAACCACTGTCTAATAAACAGAAATTTTGTAATTAAATTAAAATTGTAATAATACGTTTTGGTTTTCACTGAATCAGTTATTAATTTAGCATCTCTGTTTTTGTATGTGGTGAGAATCTCATATTTTAAACTATTACCATGAAACATAGTGAATGAGTAATTTCTTTAAAAACAATGAAAAGCAAGCACAACCTCTACCCACCTTCTGTCTTCACA
>NW_012101798.1:2026804-2034536 GCF_000951045.1 Mandrillus leucophaeus
GTCTCTACTAAAAATACAAAAAAATGAGCCGGGCATGCTGGCGGGTACCTGTAGTCCCAGCTACTCGGGAGGCTGAGGCAGGAGAATGGCATGAACCTGGGAGGCGGAGCTTGCAGTGAGCCAAGATCGCGCCACTACACTCCAGCCTGGGCTACAGAGCGAGACTCCGTCTCAGAAAAAAAAAAAAAAAAGAAAAACAAAACAAAACAAACAAACAAAAAAAACGGGCACAACAGAGCAAAGTATTCTGATATATGTACAAAAATTTACACATGCACACACATACATACACACACAAACTATTTCTGAAAGAATGTTCTAAAATGTGAAATTGGTTTTCTGCGAGGAGGATATCTTACTTTGGAGGGAGATGTACTACTGGATTTCTGATATTTTTATCATGCATATATGAATGTGAAAATTAGCTTAAAATATATTCATGGAAAGAAATAAATGAAAAGGCAAACAGTTACTGTACCAACATGGTTGTCAAATGATTGATTTATATTCATATATGTGTATGTGGTATGTCCCAGTTATTCTAAAATGCTGTGGTAAACATAAATTTCAAAAAGATACAGCATTGATTGACAGAGTCAGATAAATAATTGAAATATATAAGCTATAATTTACTTTTCTTTAATTGTACAATTAATCTGTGCATTGATTTTAGTATTTCTGACCATTTCAGTATTAAATTAAGCAATAGCTTAATTTTCCTTTTTAAATAAATTTCTAATTATTATCTTAAGACAATATCATCACTTCTTTAAATTTTGACTCTATAAGATCATTCATATATCTTTACAAGTAAAGGCAGCAGAAATAATTAGCTAAACTCAAGTTGCTGTTTCATCTTAGATCTGCTTTATATTATTACGCTTAGGAATTTCATTATTTCTGCCTTTCTCTTCCTCAGACAAAATAAGTCATAGTTCAAGTAAAATTACAATGCTTTTATTAATTTCAAGAACATTTTAAAAACTCAGCCTATTTCTGCATTAAAAATATCAGTGGTTGAATATCAATTGGTACTATTACATAGATCTTAAAAGAAAGAAAGTTAAACATCATGTCTCATAGAGCCAAGTTAACTATTCTTTAGAGTGACATGAAAACCTCAAAAAGAGGTAGAAATCAGTAATCTGCTGACATAAAGTTAAAATGTAAATGGCATGCCTATGTATTTCTTTCATAGACATATAAGTTGCAATAGACAGATTTTCTCTATTGAAAAAAATACGGGAAAAACAACACAAGACTATTAGCTTAATCAGGGTAGGGGTTTTTCAGGTTCATTCACTGCCATATCCTAAGTGTTATATGCCTCGTAAATAGTAGGTGATGCTTAAATATATGTTAACTTATGCAGTGTTTTAACATTAGACTGCTAGTTGAATTAATTTAAATATGATGAAATTGAACTATGCAGCTTAAGATTATTTAAATTATCCCCAGTTTTGATAAGAAAACTTATTTCAGAAAGGAAAGGAGAATGCTAATATATTTACTGAAATCACAGTATGTTGCACATTCCATTGGAAAGCTTTATTATGCAAATATATTTAAATCATATTGCATGATAGTCCTGCTGTAGTTTGAGATTGATCACCCAGTTAACAGCCACTATGTTTTTCAAGGATACTTTATAAGCATTTTTTGATACACTCTTTTTTTGTGCTTGCCTCCTTTGAAGAATCCCTGTAACCATTCAGCCAGGTGTTGAGAAGATATGTAGCAGCCGAGCACTCATCTTTTGACACCATCCTCTGAAATCAGCTTTGGAGATGCTTTCACTCTGTCCGTCTTCTGCAGCAGCCAGGCAGAGTGCTGACTCCTTCACAGCCGTGAGGAACTCTTCAGGCTCCAGAAGTAAGTTAATTGCATTCAGTTCAATCATTGTCAGAGGGTTTAAAACACTTAAGGGAGGAAAACTAAAAATCTTGCTAACTTACATGCAAATTAAACCTCGTAGTATTCATCACTGATTATGTTAGTTTTTTTTTTTTTTGAGCCATATTTTTCTGGAGATGCAATGTCTTCCACTTTTTGTGTTGAAAACCTATATCCTTGTGGAATTTTCTGATTTTTTTTTCAGGATTTGTGTTTCATATGCATTATCATAATTTATACTTACAACTCTATAAGGCCTGGACAAGGAATATATTAAAATAACAATGTTTGCAAATGAATAAAAAGATTCAAAATGACCAAATATTTTATCAAATTTGCCTGGCTCATAAACTATGAAAGTGGAATACAGTTTCTGGTTTTCTAAATTTTAAAAAGTAAGTGCTGTTTCCATGGCTTTGATGTCCAGTGCTGTATGAAGGGCAATGTACTGGTGCTAGAAAGAGCAGTTTTCCTGATTGGTTGGTTTATTGAATGATACGTTATCTGGGTCATTCAAGGAGAGTTTATGCCAACCTTTAAATGTACATACTAAAAAACAGAAGAAAATGAAAATCATATATAGGAAAATGAATTGAAATCAGGGGACATGAAGAATCTGTAAAATACATAACACAATGTACTGCATACCACCACAAAACAAATTCCCAGCCATAAATTTATGTATGGGCTTTCTAACTTCTAGGTAAATCAGGTAAATGTATTAGTTAAAAGATTATTTATGACAATAGAATTTGAAAATAAAGACAATGTCTCAGGAAAAGTTCAGGTTTTCCTGGTTCATACTTATGAGCCTATTGCTTTGCCTTGTTTCTAGCTTAACTTTACGTTTGAGGCAACTTTACGTTCATACTTTACGTTCATACTTATGAGCCTATTGTTTTGCCATGTTTCTAGTTTAACTTTACGTTTTTTTCTTCTCCTAAATACTTGATGTAGACATTTCTTGTTGCTCTTGGCGACATATTTACATCTCAATGTCACTGCACAGAAAATTAATTGTAGGTGCACTTTTATATAGAGCAAAAGTTTGATATAGCTGAAACTGTCAGTGATTGGATGCTTGGCAATTAAAATTTTCTTGAAGTGAACAGGTAAGAGATACTTAATGAACCCATTTTTATTTTGCAACATATTACATGTCAATATGCAACATAAATGCATATGTTATTAGAAGAACAGAAAAACTGTAGTTAAGAATTTATATGTGAATCCTCATGTATCTGATTATATAACATTTAAAATAGGCAGTCAGTTTGTTGTTGCCAGTATGCTCAAGGTGGTGTAGAAGGACTACTTTTAAGACATACAAAAATAATATATCTAGATTATATTGAGGTTAATTGATTATAACTGTGATGGTAGTGTAAAATGATGAGTCTGACTATGCAGATTCATTCCAAACATGATTTTCGTGTAGGTTTCTTCTTCCTATATTTTATTACCTGGTATTCCTTTTGTACATAATGTATTCATTTATTTTAGGAATTGCTTTTGTTGCTTTGCTTCTTTAGCTTTCCATTAAATGAAACAATTTGAGGAATGCATTCTAAATTTTCTGTGCTTTGCATTTTCTTAAGGAGACAGAGGACACTGTCCAAGCCTGAGGTGACTGTGAAAATGTAAAAATTGTTTGTTTCTTTATGGCAACCCCACAAGAAACTCCAGAGATTTTATCTGCCCAAACAATTAGTTAATTAATAATTTTTTTGTGTGTTGTTTTCCACGGGCAAGGCTTTTTCTAGATAAAAGCATTTACTTTACGAAAGCCGTTAGCAAAGGAACTGTATTTACTGACAGATTCTCTAGTGTAAATCCCAAAATGAAGTAAATTCAAACACATTTTCATTTACTAATTGCTAAAATCAAGGCCAAAAGATTTTCTTAATTAACGTGGAAATAAAAGGCTAACCAGAAATAATTTATATATTGAAAAAGACTCTTCCAAGTTAATGCTTGATTCATTTTTTTTTTTTAATTAGCAGTCCATTCGTGTGTAGAAGTAGTACCTCATGTTCTCTATTTTTTCTTTGGAGTAACATTAGGTTAAAGTCTTGCATGAAACTGATCACTCTGAAAAAAATAAATAAATAAAACGGAAAGAAAACACATTCCTAATTAGGGTTGTCCAACTTCAAATAGCTCATTGAAAATTCATAGGACATCCATTAAAATCCCTTTAAAAATAAATGGAATACCAGGAACTTTCTTAGAGTGAAACAGTGAATGGAGTAGTAGTAGTAGAATAATGATGCAATGGAATATCCACTTGTGATTAAGGAGGACAGCTGAGGTGATAATTGTTGCTATTATGATTATTTTTCTCACTCTGGCATTTCCAATTGGCCTTGGATAGTAGAAGAGTACTTTTGTCTGTTTCTCTATTCGTTCTCACTTGACAACAGTATTGATGAAATTAAACAATGAATGATGTCTTAACAGCAAATGTGCCTGTAGGCACATGCTTTTGAAAACACATAAGTATGTATGTGTGTGTATTTATGTGCATGTGTGTGTATGTATATATGTATATATGTGTGTATATATGTAAAGATAATTTACTATACCCATAATGATAATAATCATTTTACAAAGCTAATATTCCTTTTAACTATTAAGGTATCCTTAGTGGCATTAAATATACAATATTTAAGGGGTGCTTTATTTTTCTGAAATGAACTCCCTTATATTTAAAGTGTATACATTATCACCTTTTATGACATTATTTGAAAGTGGCTTAACCAGCTATCATAATAACGGGCAACATATTATTTGACAATTTGTAGTACTCTTTACTAAACATTAATTTATTTGCTATGTATACCATTTCTATGAGTACATTTTTCATTTGTCTGTTTCTTCAACCATGTGTTAGTCCATTTTTGCATCATTATAAGGAAATACCCAAGGCTGGGTAATTTAGAAAGAAAAGAGATTTAACTGGCTTATGGTTCTGCTGGCTGTACGGGAAGCATGGTGCCAACATCTGCTTCTGGTGAGCCCCTGAGGAAGGTAATCATTAAGACAGAAGGCAAAGCGGGAGCAGGCACGTGACATGGAGAGAGTGGGAGCAGGAGAGAAAGTGGGAAGTGCTACACTCTTTTTAACAACCAGATCTCACATGAACTAACTGACCAGGAATTTACTCATCACCAAGGAGCCATTCATGAGGTATCTACCCCCATGCTCTAATACTTCTCACTAGGCCTCACCTCCCATATCGGTGATTACATTGTAACAAGAGATTTGGAGGGGATAATCATCCAAACCTTGTCATTCCATCCCTGGCCCCCCCAAATCACATGTTCTTCTCAGATTGCAAAAGACAATCATCACTTGCCAACAAGCCCCAAGAGTTTTTAATCATTCCAACATTAAGTCTAAAGTCCTAAGTCTCATCTGAGACTCATCTCCTTCCACCTATGAGCCTGTAAAATCAAAATGAGTTATTTAGTCCCAAAATACAACGATGCTACTGGCAATAGCTAAGCTTTACCAGTCCAAAAGGGGAGAAATTGGCAAAAAGAAAGGGGCAATAGACCCCATACGACTCTGAAACCCAGCAGGGCAGGCATTAAATCTTAAAGCTCCAACATAATCCTTGACTTCAGTTTCCACATCATGTTGTGAAGGATGGGCTCCCAAGGACTTGGGTAGCCCTGTGCCTGTGGCTTTGTAGGACACAGCTCACATAGCTGGTCTCACAGGTTGCAGTTGTATGCTTATGATTTTTCTGGGCAGAGGGCTTAAGCTACCAGTGAATCTACCACTCTGGGGTCTGGAAGACAGTGGTTTCTTTCCAACATCTCCACTAGGTGGTGTCCTGGTGGAGACGCTGTATGGGGGCTCCAACTCCATAATTTCCCCTCAGCTTGCCCCCGTAGTTTCTCTGTGAGGAGCTCCACTCCTGTGGCAAGCTTCTGCTTGGGCACCCAGGCTTTCCTATATATCCTCTGAAATCTAGGTGGTAGCCACCAAGCCCCCTTCACTCTTGCAGACTTAACACCATGTGGAAACCACCAAGGCTTATGGCTTGTGCCTTCTGGAGCTGTGGCTTGAGCTGTACTTGGTCCCCTTTGAGCTATGACATAGCTGGAATATATGGGGAACAATATCTCAAGGCTGCTCAGGGCAGTGGGGCCCTAGGCCTGGCCCCTGAAATCATTCTATTCTCCTGGGCCTCTGGTAATAGATATCCTTGCCCAGAGGCCCAGGAGAAAAGAATGGTTTCTTGGAGCAGGCCCAGTCTTGAAAATCTCTGAAATGCCTTCAAGGCATTTTTCCCATTGTCTTGGATATTAGCGCATGGCTTCCTTCTGGTCATGCACGCCTCTCTAGCACATGGTCGCTTCATCGGTTGTTTATATTATTTCTCTGTCACTTGCCCAGTTTGCAAATTTTCCAAACCTTTATCCTCTGCTTCCCTTTAAAATATAAGTTCCAACTGTAAATCATTTCTTTGCTCCTGTATATAATTTAGGCTGTTAGAAGGAGCCATGTCACTTCTTGAACATTCTGCTGCTTAGAAATTGTTTCTACCAGATATCCTAAGTCATCACTCTTAATTATCAACTTTCACAGATCCCTAGGACCTGGATGCAATCCAGCGGAGTTATTTGCTAGGGTGTAACAAGGAGGACCTTTACTTTATTTCCCAGTAACTTCCTCATTTCCATCAGAGACCTTGTCAGTGTGGTCTTCACCATCCATTTCTCTGTCAGCATTTTGGTCAAAACCATTTAACGGTCTCTAAGAATTCTAAACTTTCCCTCATCTTTCTGTCTTCGGAGATCTCCAAAATCTCCCAAACCCTGCCTGATACCCAGTTCCAAAGCCACTTTCACATTTTCAGTTACCTTTATAGCAACACCCCACTACTTAATACCAATTATCTGTGTTAGTTCATTTTTGTATCACTATAAGGAAATGTCTCGGGCTAGAAAATTTATAAAGAAAAAAGGATTAATTGACTCATGATTCTTTAGGCTGTAGGAAGTATGGTGTCAGCATCTCATTTTGGTGAGGGCCTCAGGAAGCTTACTGTCATGGCAGAAGGCAAAGCAGGACCCAGCAGGTCACATGATGATAGTGGGAACAAGAGAGCAAGGGGGGAGATGCCACATCTTTTTAAACAACCAGATCGTGCATGAACTAACTGAGAACTCACTCATCACCAAGGAGATAGCACTAAGTCATTCGTGAGAAATCCACCCTCATGATCCAAACACCTCCCACTAGGCTTCACCTCCAACACTGGGGATTATGTTGCAACATAAGTTTGAAAGGAGACAAACATCCAAACCATATCAAATCTGATAGATATTTTTTCATGTTTAATATATTTAGGTTTATGCTTCACTGCCTAAAATCATCCCATAAAATATGATCCTCAAAAACATACAGATACAAAAGAAAGATCATCAATAGGACAAAAGCAATATGCTACCTATGAATGCTTATCTGGTTATATGAATTGAGTTCAATTAGTTTCAATGATATCAAAAGTTAGAGCAAATTAGACTTGTTATGTTATGCAGTATTCACTTTACAAAGAAGAAAGAATAAAAAATCTTCAAATAATAAAAAGTTCTTCATAATGGCTCTCACAAATTTATGTAGCATAGACCTTGCTAGTCAATTCCAAATCCATGTATCTAATTACCTACATGTCTTTGATTTAACTTGTGGAAAACTAACCTCTTGATTATCTTGCCACATACATTCTTCTGGTGTTCTTGAGCTCAGTATACGGCTCACTATATACTAGTAAAATTCTGAATCATTTTGTCATCTTTCCCAACCTTTCACTCCACCAAAAAAA
>NW_012101798.1:2034586-2041091 GCF_000951045.1 Mandrillus leucophaeus
CCTCTTGATTATCTTGCCACATACATTCTTCTGGTGTTCTTGAGCTCAGTATACGGCTCACTATATACTAGTAACATACTGAATCATTTTGTCAAAAAACAAAAACTTTCACTCCACCAAAAAAAAAAAAAAAAAAAAAAAAAAAAAATCATCACCTAATCTGGTCAGTTTTACCTACAAAGAAAATTCTAAAATTCATCTACTTTTCTCTGTTTTTACTATCATTATCCTAATCTTTACTACTATGATTTCTCCTGTAGACTACCCAAAGAGCCTCCAAAATTATCTGCCATACCCAGTGATGTATCTATTTTGCTTGTTCTCCATATGCAGAGAGAGCTTACAAAACACAAAACTGAGATGTTGTGACCTCAATAAAGACTGTTATACTTAGACTAAAGACAAAGTTATTTAACATGGCTTACAATGTTATCCATGGTTTAGCATTTTTCTAAATGGCCCCAGGTTGTCCCCCATCATGCACTTCTTCTTGCATTTAAGGCACAAAGACCTTCTTGTTCTTGTTCACATCATGTCACCACCCACCGTGGTCTTTGCACCTGACTGTTTCCCCCTGAGAGACTCACTTTTTTTGCCTGCATCTCATTCAGTAGTCACTTTCTGAAGGAAGCTTTTCTTGGTCAGCCAAACCAAATTTGCTCTTTCTATTATTTAATCTCATAGCATCATATACCTATATTTCATTATAATTTTATGTTTTTTCCTTCAGTTGTCTGATTAATATTGTCCTCTCCTCCAGAATGTAAGCACTGCAAGGTCAGAGTCTACATCAATTTTGCTCAACATTAAAATGTCTTTTTAAAAAATTATTTTTGCATATAATCACAGGCATAGAGAATTTTTCTGTTTTTCTTTGTCTCTCTCTCTCTCTCTCTCTGTCTCTTTCTCTTTCTCTCTCTCTCCAGATTTATATGACTGAAATTTTTGTCTAAAAAATAATTACAGACTTGTTGGCAAGGTAAGGCCTACGGAAATAACTACTATATGATAAATAGTGAGGAAAAGCTACAAATAGTCATGTGAGTTCAGTGGAAAAGGAGATTACTTCCTGAGATAATGCAAATATACTTGTTGGAAGTAGAAATGTTCTGGCCCTCAGAGATAGGCTTCAGCATTAAACTGTTGTAGTTAATATGCTGATATATTGTCTCTTTTAAACAAAAATTATAAAAACTAGAGAGATAATGCAGAGTCTCTCTGAAAGCCCATAAATACTGACACAACAGCTACAAATGTCTTAGCTGCCAGTACTTGATACAGAGGAGTCTCTGCTGTCTCTGCCTGCTGTTAATGTTCGTCTTTGGGTTGCTAACACTATGGTTCTTACTGTGAATTGTCCAGGGAAGAAGTCTGAATAAATGCTCTTCTTTATGAGGTAATGATTAGTTTACATTTAGGACCAGTAGAGATTTATGTAATTTGGAGAGTACTCTTGGCAACCAACATTAGATGCATGACAACAATCTTAATTGCAAAGCATTGGCTATGAAAACCAACGGAAACAATCCAATTTGTACTGACTCAATGTAAGGTTATTAACTCGGTTATTGTAATGAGCAATCTATTCTCTGAATGTGCAGTTGATCTCCATATACCACTACAGACTACACTATGGAGTATTTTAACACATGTTAAATTTAGAATTTCTCTGTAAACTGAGGCGTCTCTTATCAATATTAAACAGAATATGGGAGCCTTTAACAGCGAGAAAAACATTGGCAGTCTATACAAAGGCTTCTTTTAGGATAATTCGTGATTTCTTATGGGAAGAAATTTGCAGATTGGAAGAATTGTGTATTGATTATAACTGCTAACTTAATATTACTAATTATTTATAATATGAAATGAATAGAACACAACAAAATTTAATGTTGGGACTACATGAGAAATTGTATGGAAAAAACATCAGGAGTTGTATAGACCTAGGACTACCAGGTGAAAACATTAATAGCATAAGAAAATCTAGACTTGATTTTGAAAAGCGTTAACTTAGATGTTAGTTAACTTTGATCATACAGTTTTCACACATACGTGTTCAATAGTTAGAATAGTTAAGAATCCCAGTGAGGTTGAAAAGATCATGACAGAGAGGATACATAAAGCACACCTATTGGGAATGCTGACATGTAGGTGATATATAGGTTAGTTGCAAACAATAACCTCTTTCATCACTCCTGATTACATATGTAAGACTGGATAATGATTGTGACCTTGCAGGGAGTAGCCTGATCTTACATGTATAACTACCCTTACCTTTGCCCTCTTAGGAATAATCAAGGATAACTGACTCAACAGAAAAACACATTTCCCCTGTCGTAATACAATAAAAGACCAGGCACATTAGATTTGACAATTGAGGTGAAAGATTTGATGCTACTTTTTATTTATTTATTTATTTATTTTTCTGAGAGGAAGTCTCGCTCTGTCGCCCAGGCTGGAGTGCAGTGGCGCCATCTCGGCTCACTGCAAGCTCCGCCTCCCGGGTTCACACCATTCTCCTGCCTCAGTCTCCCGAGTAGCTCGGAATACAGGCGCCCGCCACCATGCCCGGCTAATTTTTTTGTATTTTTAATAGAGACGGGGTTTAGCCGTGTTAGCCAAGGTGGTCTCAATCTCCTGACCTCGTGATTCGCCCGTCTCGGCCTCCCAAAGTGCTGGGATTACAGGTGTGAGCCACTGAACCCGGCTGTTGCTATTTTTTAAGCAACTATTTTTTATAAGGTGACTTTTCCTCTTAATGCCAGGCAATCATAAATCCGTAATAAGAATCTGGCTTTCTTTTTGATAACTGGCATGCAAATATGGATTACTATGCTGAATCTTCAAGCCTTAACATACTGTTTAATATCTGGAAAACAAATAATCTTTTCACACTTGCTTACTTATTTATGTCTTGAAGATGTAGTTCCATTACAGGCAAATGAGAATCTCTTAGATTATTTCAATACCTACCGCAGTAATGATTTCAACACAGAAATCATCCACAATTGAAAAAATGCATTCATTATTTATAAAGTGACAGAATGATAGGGTAAACCTTTTTCTAATGAGAACCCTCTAATTAAAAGAACTGAAGGGGAAATATTCACAAATAAAATTATATGTAATTTTAAATTAATATTCTCATTTTATCAAGGTTATATTATGAAGCATTTTTCAACATTTCTTATATGCATCCTGCAATCAAACAGCAGGTGATCAAAATTTTAGGTCCGGTTTTCTGAACAGTGGTTCCAAATGTAACAATTATACTGATGATGAGAGTTGGCTTGTGGCCTTCATGGATTTTCTTTAGGTAGTTATATGCAAACACTCCAGTCTGGAAATTGGTATGCCTGAATGTGTCACTAAGTAATGATTCCAGTAAAAAACCCACATTGGAATCACTTCTTGGATTTGTTGTTCTATATTTATCATAACATACATGTTACTCTTTTGAAAGTTAAAAGAGAGATTGTTTAAATTTTTAGTGTATTTTATGGGAAGTTTTATAGCAGTAATCCTGATTCCTAAATATTTGGGGACAAAATACATGTAAATGACTTCTTGTTTAGTTCCACAAGTGTATTCATGTCAAGGGATCTATGCTGCTCCAATAGGAAAAGTAATGATAGATAAGGGAGCAACTGAAGGAAATGTCAAGTAAGAATCTTTTAGTTACCACGTGAGTGTCCCCATTTTGGTGTCTTCTGAGTGGATTCCTGAGTCTTATTTGGTGTGGGTTTATGGGCATTCTGGTACTTACCTATGTGAATAACACAGAGATTTTTTTTTTAATATAATGACACAGTTATCATTTCACACATTGTATGGATGCCTTAATTTAGTGTGTTTTATGGTCATCAGCTTTTGTGAAACATTTTTATATTTAATAACTTGTCTTTAATTTAAAGGGACTGCCCAGTGAGGGTGATAGTCCTTTTTACAAAGAGGAATTTTCATAAAGGACCCAACATTTTAAGAAAAGGATTGTCTCAGAAACCCTTTACCAAGATAAAATCTTTCATTTAATGTGATGAAATTATCAATTATTTATTTTTCTGTGTGTTTTTTTTGTGCCTTGTTTAAGCTATCTTTCTCTGCTGTTGAAGAAATAAAGATATTTTCCTATGCATTCTTTAATATTTTAAAAGTTTATTTTCACATTTTTTATGTAATATAGAAATTAAGTTGGATTTGGAGTACTGTACAGTTCCATTTTATTTTTTCCATACTGATAACCAATTGTCTCGTATTGTTTATTGAATAATTTATCCTTTACACATTGAATTGGAATTCTAGAACTGCCATAAATAGTTTTCGTATATGAATGGATATATCTTGATTAGTTCTATTTATTTTATTGTTATGTTCATCATCTCTGCACAAATACTACACTGTAATGTAATTATCCTATTTGTAATATGTCTCAATAGATTGTGAAATAAATAGCTCCTTTCATTTCTCTTCAAAATTGCCTTGCCTAATATTGGTTTTTTATTCTTTATCCTTCTATTTTAATTTTAGGAGTAGACAAGTCTGGTGAAAACTTATGTTGTAAATTTTATTGGAGTCACAAGTAATTTTTATTTTAGATGAGAAGAAATATTTTATTTTATATTTTTAAATAATTACTCTGTCAATGTTCCTTTTTAGGTCCTATACTAAATATTTATAAAATTATCCTATACATCTTGAGTTTCTTTTCTATTTCTTCACAAATGATGCTTTTTGTGTTTTTGTGTATGGATTTTTAAAGTGTTACATTTTTGAATTGATTTGTCTGAACAGTAACATTGCTTTTTATCATTATGTCTTCTAACTAACTATGCTGAAGTTGAACTAGTTTAGTAGTTTTGTTTGTTGTTCCAATTACATGTTTGTAGTTATAATATCTATGAAAATAGCATTAAATTTTCCTTATATAATTTTTTCATCATATAATTGCACATGCTAGAAGCTGTATTACAACAGTAAATGAAAACAGTGATCAAGGTCATTCTTACATTTTCCTTGGCTTTTTGTATTTGCCATAGTGTATGATGTTTTCTTTAAATCATTGTATGGTGAGTACCAATTTGGGATATATACACTCTAAAACTACAGAAGCACAATTGTCCTTTTTATTATCTTCTTCATAATAAACATTTTGGAGTTTCTATTGCAGTAATCGGTTTTAATTTTTAATGGGTAATGGTGCTGAAACTAACCAAACCTTAGCCCTGTTTGTGACTCTGTCTTTAAGGTGGTAATTCTTCCCAACTTGCATTGCAGTCAGGATTAAAGTACCATTAAGAAGAAGCATGGGATCCTTTTTTGGGGGGGGATTGAGAGGGGAGGATTATACTTTTGAATATTTCAATGTTTGATAATTTTTTAATAATATCTTTTCCAGGCTCAGAATAATGTCCATTCTCAGCTCTTTTCCAGAAAACTTTATTTTGGCATATTTAAATATGAAATATTTACAATAATTGAAAATAGCAATTTGATTCCCAGTCTGAATCTATAAGCAAATAGGATTTTTTAAAATAAATAAGCAATTAGGCGTATATTTCGTAATTGGATAGAATTTGAAACATAACTCTTCATTTATAACTGAAGGATTAGGGGCCATCAAGAGATTAATTTACATGAGCTTATGAAGACAATTTGTGTAATTGACTTATCTTCTTCTGGGCTGTAACTTCAAAAATTTAAAGTTCTTTGGGGACTATTGTATTGTTTTACAGGTAAAATTTCTTGGTTTTCTTTCCCAGTTTATTTCTTTTTCATTGGTTTCTATACTGTCATTTGCTCCCATGGACAGGTTGTTATTATTATCATCATGATTATGGTTTAGTATTTTAGTGAATAATATTGTGCTATTATTTTTGTAACATTTAATGAAGAAAGGTTTATAAAACTCATGTATACTTTAATTAATAACTACAATGTGAAGAACTATGGAGCTACCACTCCGTTCAAGAAATAGAACATTTTTAGGATCCCTTTCTGCCTCTGTCTGCAATACTGCCCTTCACTAAAGCTAGAAGTTGTATAATGATCTAAGCTAGGTAATAACCATTTCTTTGGTTTTTGAATTTATGGTTATTATAAAGTACATGTGAATTGTGGTGCATGTGCACAGATTTCCACATAAGGATCTTATACATATTTTGTTAAGCTTGCACTCATTTATTAATGGCAGGAGTTTTTTTAATCAATTCTCTGGGATTTTCTATGTAGACAGACATGTCACCTGTGAACAGAGACAGTTTTATTTCTTCTTGATTTGTACAATATTTATTCCCTTCCCATTTCTTCTTGTACTAGTTCAGACTTTCATTCTACTGTTTAATAAGACTGCTGAGAGGGAACATTCTTGTATTGTTCTTGATTTTGGAGGGAAAGCATCTAGTTTCACATTATAGAGCATATATTAGCTGTAGGTATTTTGTAAATGTTGTTTATCAAGTTGAAGTTTTCCTCTCTTTCTAGTTGGCCGAGAATTTGTATTATGAAA
>NW_012101798.1:2041165-2046664 GCF_000951045.1 Mandrillus leucophaeus
GGGTTCACGCCATTCTCCTTCCGCAGCCTCCCGAGTAGCTGGGACTACAGGCGCCTACCACCACGCCCAGTTAATTTCTTGTATTTTTAGTAGAGACAGGATTTCACTGGGATTAACCTGATTTTAAAATTTTAAATTAGCTTTGCATAAATCTGATTTCATCATGGTGTATAATTTTTCATCCATTGTTTGTTCAATTTGTTAATATGTTATTAGAACTTTTTGGATCTACCTTATAAAGAGCAATTGGTCTATAGTTTTCCATTCTCATAATGTCTTTATCTGTTTTTATTATTAGGCTAATGCTGTTCACATAGAATGAGTTAAGAAGTGTTTCCTTGACTTCTGTTTCTATAGGAATTTGTAGAGAACCAACGTAATTTCCCCTTACATGTTTTGTAGAATTTGCCAGTGGAATAGTCTGGATCTCGTGCATTTTTTTAAGAAAGTTATTTATGATTGACTCAATGTCCATTAACAAATAAAGAGATGTTCAGATTATCTGATTCTCTTGGTGTGAGTTTCAGTAGTTGTCTTTCAAGGAATTGGTCCATTTTTTCCAGTTTATCAAACTCCCGATTATCGGCATAGAGTTATTCATAATATTACTTTATTGTCATTCAAATGTACATTCAACCAGTAATGTCAACTCCTCTTTCATTTCTGATGTAGTAATTTGTGTCTTATCTCCTTTTCTTGGTTACTTTGGCTAGAAGTTTATAAATGTTACTGGTCTTTTCAAATAACTAGATTTTTCTGTTTTCCATTTAATTGTTTTCTGTTTCCTATTATTTTTTATTATTTCTGTTTATTATTATGTTTCTGTTAATTATTATTGTTAATTTTCTCCTGCTTTCCTTAGGTTTATGTTGCTCAATTTTCTCTAGGCTCCTAAAGTAGAAAGATTATTGAATTTATATCTATTTTTCTAATATATGCATTCTATGCTATAAATATCTCCGTAGGCAGTACTTTCACTGCTCTTGTTAAGTTATATTTTAAGTTTTGTTTAGTTAAAAAATTTTTAAATTCTCTTGAGGCTTCGCTGTGGATTATTGACAAGTGTATATCTTATTATCCACATGCTTTGATATTTTCAAGCTATCTTTCTGTCATTAATTTAATTACATTTATTTCCACAGTCATCTTAGAACATAATTTTTTTCTATCTTTATATAATTTCCTTTGCATTTCTGTGAGTTTTTGCCTCACATCTTTTAATGCACTGTTAGGTGAATTCATGTTAAGGATTGTTGTCTTCCTGAAGAATTGACAGTTTTCTCATTATTAAATATTCCTCTCTATCCCTGATAACTTTTATTGCTCTGAAGTCAGCTTTGTCTGAAATTGATATAGCTGCTTCAGCTTTCTTTTGATTAGTGTTAGCATGGTCTATATTTCTTCATTCCTTTAGTTTTAATCTGTGTTTTTAATTTAAAGTGGGTTCCTTGCAGATAACATATAGTTGAGTTTTTTTGTAAATCGAATCTGAAAATGTCTGTATTTACTTGAAGAATTTAGATCATTAATGTTAAAAATGATGATGACTATATTGAGTTAATATCTACCATGTTTTTGTTTTCTATTCATTTCAGTTATTATTTTTAGTTTCTTTAATTTTTATTTTTTTGCATTATCTGGTTTTAAATGAATATTTTATATGATTCCACCTTCTGTCCTTATGTATTAATTCTACTTCAAAAAAATTTATAGTAAGGTTGCCTAAGTGTTTATAATATACATTTACCATTAATTATTTACTCTTAAGTTTTACAAGTATCCAGATAATTAACAACAGAATATTTCCAATTTCTTTTCCCGTCCCTTTTCATATTGCTGTCATTTATTTCACATATACTATATTTCACTTTATGCTATATTCAAACAAAATATTATTACTATTTGTATTTTGAACAAATAGCTCTCTTTTAGATTGATTAAGAATAGGGAAAATATTTTACCTTTACTTTTTCTTTCTCTCTTTCTTTATACCAACTGAAGTTCTGACTTATTATTTTCTTCTCCTGAAAGAACTTCTTTTAAAATTTCTTGCAGGGCATATGTGCTTCTGATGAATTTCCTTGGTTCAAAGACCAAGTGTGTTGGTTCATGCATGTAAGCCCAGGAGTTTGGGAGGCTGAAGCAGTAGGATTGCTTGAGCCTAGGAGTTCAAAATCAGCCTGGCCAACGTAGTGAAACATCATTTCTTCAAAAAATAAAAAATAAAAAAATAGCAACATGTATGGCACGTGCCTATAGAACCAGCTGCTAGGGAGGCTGATCTGGTAGGATCACTTGAGCATGGGAGGTTGAGACTGCAGTGAGCTGTGATCATGCCACTGTAGTGAGACCCTGTCTCAAAAACTGGAAGAAAGAAAAGAGAGAGAGAGAGAGAGAGAGAGAGAGAAAGGAGGGAGGGAGGGAGGGAAGAAGGGAAGGAAGAAGGGAAGGAAGGATGGAAGTTAGAGTTTTTATTTTCTTTGAGAAAGCCTTTATTTCTTTTTACTTTTTCGAGGAAAAGATGTTGCTAGATAGAGTATCACAGGTTGTTGGTCTTGTTTTTCTTTCAACATTTTATGTATTCTATTCCACTTTCTTATTGTTTCATGAGTCCTAATGGGAAGCACAATGCAATTCATATTCTTGCACTGTAAATAAAGTGCTTTTCCCTCTGATTTGTTTCAAGATTTTTGCTTTATAATCTGAATATTCTCTAGATGTATGTTTCTTGACATTTGTACTGCGTGGTGTTCTCTGAGCTTCCTGGATCTGTAAAGTGTTTGTCTTCAATTAAAATAAAATTCTTGGTTTTATTATTATTTTAAATATTTTCCTACTCCATTATCTTTGTCTTTTCCTTTTGCTATTTCAGACATTTTTAATGTTTAAACTTTCTAAATTGTTCTAAAGCCCTTGGATATTCTGTTTCTTTTTATTATTATTTTTTAATTCTTTTTATCTCTGGTATTTTAATTTGGGGAGTTTCTATTGACATTTCTCAAACTTGTTAAGTCTTTGCTTAGCTTTGTCTAGTTTACTGTTGAGCCCATCAAGTCATTTTTCCTTTCTGTTACAATATTTTAATTTTTACTCTTTCTTTTGATTCTTTCTTATAGTTGCCATTTCTCTGTTTACATTGACATCTGCTCTTGCATAATGTCTTTTTAGAGCCCTTAACATATTAATCATAGTTATTTTAAATTCCTTCTTTGATAACTGCAAAACCCAAGTCACATTTGAATCTTGTTTTGATGTTTGCTTTGTTGCTTTAAACTGTTTCTCCTGCTTGTTGTGATACCTTGTAATTTTTTGTTATACATCAGACATGTGGCATTGGGTAACAGAATTGAAGTAAATAGGCCTTTAATTTGAGGATTTATGCTCATTTGGCTAGAGATGGACTTTGTTTAGCATTTGCTCTACTTAAAGGTGCCAGAGGCTGTAAATTCTTTTAGTGTACTTTTTTTTGTTGTTGTTGTCCATCTTTTTACTATTGGGCTTCTCCAAGTATTTCTCCTCAGAAAGAGTCTGTGTCTTACAGCTCTTTTACCTGAAATCCACTCTTATTACATTGGAACCTTGTTGTAATGGTAGTAATGTGGATAGGGGAAGTCTTCTATAATCTTATGATTGAATATGTCTTTTAGTGAGCTATATCTCTTGGCTGTAATCTTTATGAGTGTTCTTGTGGTGATATAGCTTTTTTTTTTTTTTCTATTAGATGAATCAGGAAGGCTAGTGTTGGCTCAAGTGAGTGGAAATCCTTTCTTGAGATGGTGCAAGTTCTGGTAAAATCATTTCCTTTGACAAATAGGGCTTCCTTGTGGAGAAAAATCTGGGTGTAATTCAGAGTGGTTATTTTTCCCCTTTCCCTGCCAGAAGCCTATGGGGATTTTTCTTGTCTATGATATTCTGGTGGGTTTATGGACTAAAATATAAAAATGTAGGGGGAGACTTTCAAACTACAGCCTCCAAGAGTTTCTCATTCTCACTCTCAGCCTTCAGCAAATCACCAAAATTTCAATGTAAATGTTCCTTTGTGTGACTCTAACAGCTACTGCTCCAGGTAAGCAGGTGCTGTCTGTATCTCTCTGGATGTGCCTGAGTCCCCAGATTTCATGGTGGCAGTTTTTCTTGTATCTTCAGTTCTCTGATGGGTCCATGAAAAGTCACTGATACTGTGTTTGGCGCTTTAGTGTTGTTGTAAGGCCTGGAATTACAGCATCCAATTTTTTTTTTTTTTTTTAAACGTGTTACAGCTAAAACCTTATCAATCATTTTTAGTCGCCATTCTGGTTGGTAGTTTAGAAGTTTCAATTTTGACTAATATGCCTGTCAGTTTCACTAATGACTAATGAACTTCAGTAATTTTCTGCATGCTGCTTGTCCTTTTAGATATTCTTTGTAGTGCAGTACCTCTTTAAGACTTTTTGCCCATGCTTAAAAAAGGGGTGTATTCTGTTATTTTTTCACTAATTTAGAAGTTCTTTATGTATTTTTTACATAAGTTCTTTGTAAATTGTACATATTATGTGTTACGTGTTATAAATATCATTATCATGTATCACTCTGAAGATTACCATTTTTGTTTCATAATAGTGATTTTTGATTAATAGAGGTTCTTATTTTTAATGTAGTACAATTTATTAATCTCTTTCTAATTTTCATTTTATATTTTTTGTATTATAAGAAAAGTTCTATAGTACCCAAATCATGAATATACTATTTAATGCTGCTTTCCATAAGCTTATTTTACCTTTTACATTCTCATGTCCATGAACATTGGCCTATATGTAAGGAGCTGGGTAGGATTTAAGATTTTTTTCTTAATAAAAAACTAATTGACTTAGAATTCTATTAATGACAAAATTTTCTTTACAACAGTGCTATGCTCCACCACTGCTATTTAAAATTATTTATATTAGATACTTGATATAATCCAAATGCATCAGAGTATAGCAGTGAAGTGAATAAAGGTAGTGATTTTTGACACTTTATTATATTACTCTATTTTGTTACATATGTATCTATAACACACTTATAATTAGCATAGCTTTATAATAAATATTGATACCTGATAGTGCCAATCCTCCAACATTGTTGTATTTCCAAATTTTCTTGGATTTTCATGACCTTTTTAAAATTTTTATTTCTTTAAAAAAAAAAAATAATCGTTTAAGTTTACCCTCATACTCATGTTGCTCTTTATTCCTTCCTCTATGTCTTTCTTCTATTATTTTCTTCCTTTCAAAGACTCTCTGAAATTTCTTTTATTGTTGGTAGACTGCTGACGTAGTTTTTCTTTTTTGTTTTTTTGAAAATATTTTCATTTTTTCTTCATCTGCCTAAATATATTCTGAAGCCTGTGAGAGTGTGTGTGTGTGTGTGTGTGTGTGTGTGTGTAAGAGAGAGACAGAGTCCAGAGTTTTGCTCTGTCGCCCAGGCTGGAGTGCAATGGTGTGATCTCGGCTAACTGCAACCTTCGCCTCCTGAGTTCAA
>NW_012101798.1:2051254-2054275 GCF_000951045.1 Mandrillus leucophaeus
TTAGAATTCTATTAATGACAAAATTTTCTTTACAACAGTGCTATGCTCCACCACTGCTATTTAAAATTATTTATATTAGATACTTGATATAATCCAAATGCATCAGAGTATAGCAGTGAAGTGAATAAAGGTAGTGATTTTTGACACTTTATTATATTACTCTATTTTGTTACATTTGTATCTGTAACACACTTATAATTAGCATAGCTTTATAATAAATATTGATATCTGATAGTGCCAATCCTCCAACATTGTTGTATTTCCAAATTTTCTTGGATTTTCATGACCTTTTTAAAATTTTTATTTCTTCAAAAAAAAAAAGTAATCATTTAAGTTTACCCTCATACTCATGTTGCCCTTTATTCCTTCCTCTATGTCTTTCTTCTATTATTTTCTTCCTTTCAAAGACTCTCTGAAATTTCTTTTGTTGTTGGTAGACTGCTGACGTAGTTTTTCTTTTTTGTTTTTCTGAAAATATTTTCATTTTTTCTTCATCTGCCTAAATATATTCTGAAGCCTGTGAGTGTGTGTGTGTGTGTGGTGTGTGTGTGTGTAAGAGAGAGAGACAGAGTCCAGAGTTTTGCTCTGTCGCCCAGGCTGGAGTGCAATGGTGTGATCTCGGCTAACTGCAACCTTCGCCTCCTGAGTTCAAGTGATTCTACTGCCTCAGCCTCCCAAGTAGCTGGGATTACAGGCACACACCACTATGCTCGACTAATTTTTGTATTTTTAGTAGAGACAGAGTTTCACCATGTTAGTCAGGCTGGTCTCGAACTCCTGATCTCAGGTGGTCCGCCAGCCTCAGCCTCCCAAAGTGCTAGGATTGCAGGCATGAGCCACCTTGCCCGGCCCTGAAGCCTCTTTAATTGTTAAATGTACATTTGGCATTACCAGGTTCTCTGGGAGACACTGACATGTTGATAATCATGAAATACATCTCAATTTCTGAAAATACTCATTCTTCTGAAATCTATTTCAAATAATATGAAAATGGCCCCTCTAGCTTTTGTTTTTGGAGTGATGTTTGAATAAGGTAGCTTTTCCATTCTTTTACTATTTTACATTATTTGCATTTTTGAGTTTAAAGTGTCTTTCTTTTAGCAGACATATTGTTAGGTCTTGCTGTTTGATTCTGTTTGATAATTTCTGCCTTTTAATTGCAGTGTTCAGACCAATTATAATTTATGCAATTATTGGGATGGTGGGTTTTAATTCTCCACTTTGTTATTTTTGTTCTATTTGTCCCCTACATGTTTGGTTCATTTTTCTCCTCTTTTCTTTGCCTTCTTTTAAAATAATTGAGTATTTTTATGATTATATTTTATTCCCTCTGTTGGATTATATACTTATACTTCTTCATTTTTTATGGTTTGCTTCAGTATTTATAAACTTTTACCTTATCAAAGCTTCCTTTAAATGATATTGTATCATATCATATATGGCAGCAGTCCCGAAACTTTTTGGTACCAGGGACCGGTTTCATGGAAGAAGATTTTTCCACTGATGAGAGGGAAGTGGTTTTGCAATGATTCAAGCACTTTACATTTATTCTGCACTTTATTTCTATTATTATTACATCGTAATACATAATGAAATAATTATACAACTCCCATAATATAGAATTGCTAGGAGGCCCGAACTTGTTTTGCTGAAACTGGACAGGCCAATCTGGGAGTGATGGGAGACAGTGACAGATCATATGACATTAGATTCATATAAAAGGCATGCCACCTAGATCCCTCATATACACAGTTCACAACAGGGTTCACACTCCTATGAGAATCTAATGCCACCAGTCATCTGACAGGACATGGAGTTCAGGGGCTAATACAAATGATAGAGAATAGCTATAAATAAAGCTGAAGCTTTGCTAGCTTGCCCACTGCTCACCTCCTGCTGTGTGACACAGAACAGGCTACTGACTGGCACCGGTTCATGCCCTGGGGTCGGGGACCCCTGATACATAGTACAGGAAGCTTACAATGGTTTAAGTCTATATTTTTGCTCCTGTCCTTTGGGCCATTGCTATTTTATAGTTTACTTCTACATATGTTATACACTCTACAACATAGGGTTATTATTTTTATTTTAAACAGGCAATTACATTTTCAAGAGACTGACAACGGGCAAAATATTACCCACAAGATATTTACCATTTGTGTGACTTCGTTCTATCTAGTATCATTTTTCTTTTGCCTAAAAAAGTTCTTTTAGCATTTCCAGCAGTATAAGTCCACAGGTGATGAATTTCTCATTTTTGTTTTTTAAAAAAGTAATTATTTTTCATTTTTAGAGTTTTTTAATACACTAATTTAATCTTTTTTCTGTCAGGACTTTAAAGATGTCTTTCAACTATCTTGTTTCTTACATAGTTTCTGAGAACAGCATACATCTAATGTAACTTATGCTTTTCTATATATAGTGTGTGTGTTTTTCGAGCTGTATTTGAGTTTTTCTCTTTATCAGTTTTTTTTTTTTTTTTTTTTTTTTTTCCAGAAAGTTCATTATACTATTGCTTGATGTGGTTTTTAAGATTTCTTTGCTTGGGATTTGTTGAACATCTTGCATCTGTGGGGTTGTGATGTTTTTTAAATCATCTTTGGAAATTCTAGCCATTGTTGCTTCAAATTTCTTTCTTCATGTAGTTTTTTGGTTTTTTTTTCCCCCTAGGATTCCAGTGACACTTATGTTAAACTGCTCTAGAGTCTCACAGGACACTGATGAACTATACCGTTTTTTTTTGGTTTTGTTTGTTTGTTTTTTTCTTCTTCATTTTTTGGTTCATTTCATTGTTATTGTTGTTAGTATATTTGTGCTTTATTTTAGGCAGTTTCTGTCACTGTGTTTTGACATTCTTTAAACCTTTTTTCTACAGTGTCTACTCTGCTATGAATACCATCTTGTGTGTTTTTCATTTTGTATATTACATTTCTTGTATCTCCAGGTGTTATTTGATGTGTTTTGTATATATTTCATCTTCTTACTCATCATGATCATGTATTCCTCTAAAATTCTGATCAT
>NW_012101798.1:2055730-2066988 GCF_000951045.1 Mandrillus leucophaeus
CTAAAGTTTTATCTGGGTATCTGCTCCCCATTGTGTAAAGCCAAATATGGCATAAGTATTGTTTCCAGTTAAATGCAATTGAGAAGAAGTAGATGCAGGAAAGCCCTCTGCCTTTCCTCTACTTACATAAAAGAGGGATATAAATTTAAAAAGACAAAAGTTGTTCCATCTCCTCTCTCCTCCAGTGAGAAAAAGAGTAACCACTGAAGACAACTATAGACAATTATTTACCTGGAGATAGCACCAAAGGAATCTACATTAACATGCCTTACTAACTAGCCTTTATCTACTATTTATTTACTTTTCCGCGATTTTCTACCTCTAGAGACTCAAAGTCCTTTTTCTTTGACTTATCACTTTTCTAATAATTAACTTTTCTTTGTTTGAGATGCTATATAAGCTACGATTCCAGGACAACTTTTTCAGAGTAACGAATTCCTTGGGTACCTCCCATGTGTATGTATGTGAAATATACACATTAATATACTTCTGTTTGTTTTTCTCTTGTTAATGTGGAATTACAGAAGTCTGTTCCAACTAAGAACTTGAAAGGGTTGAGGAAAAATTATTTTTCTTCTATACTATTTTCTGACTTTCTAATTTTTCTTTAAAAATACCTAATTTCCTACTAAACTCATTTATTGAGTTCAAAATTTTAGTTCTGATAATTGATGTTTGAAGTTTCTAAATAAGTTATACTTTTCTTCTAGCATTCTAAATTGTGCCATTTGATTTATAGCTCATATTAAATTTATTTTAAAGACCATATCTGGTAAGTGGTAAGTCAAATATTTTATTGTCTTTTACATATTTTGCTATTATATCCATTACTTCTTTCTATGCAGTCAAATATTACCTTTTTATTTGACTGATTTATTTTTAAATTTTGTTCCAACTATAGGATATAAAAAATTATGGAAATAATTTCAGTATATGCATAATATTTTAGTAGGTTAGATCACGCAGAGGATTTACCTTTGCTTAGAAAGGGCAAGTAAGCTGGAGGCTGTTCACTTGAATCCAACTAGAATTTGAATGGATACAGACCTAAATGTCAATCATTTTTGAGGGCTAGCCTATTTGTAATGCACACATGCCCTTTAGAGTAGCCCATTTTTATTGCAGTCGAGATTCTAGTATTTCTACAAAGGCTACTCTACCCGGAAAATCCCAAACTCCATTTACTGTTCTTCCAGACCTAAGGGACCCTCAAAAGGTATGCTCTGCATCTTAGCCTCTCACTCACTTCTATTTCACTACAGAATTTTCATTTGTATCTAGGATTATGTGTGCTGTTCTTTTCTAATTTTAATTTTCCCATCATCTTTTTCTGGCTCTGCTAAGATAAACATAACGATTTTATAATGTTTAACTAGCTTTGCATTCCTGGGATAAATGTTTATTGGCTAGGTTATGCTTTTTTAAAATATTTTTTGACTAGTTTTCTAATATTTTCATAAACAATTTGCATCTGAGTTAATGAGTGATTTTCCTGTAATTATCCTTTTTTTCTGTTCTCAAGGTTATGCTGCTTCATAAAATGCATTGGGGACCTTCCCCCTTTCTGATTTTTTTAGGAGTGTTGGCGTATAATTGAAATTATTTATTCTTTGAAAGCTTTGGAATTTGACACAGAAGACATCTGAGCCTGGAATTTTCATTGTGGAAGATGTGGTATTATAAATTCTACTTCTTTGATGATTAAAGGACTATTCAGATTTTCCGTTGCCATTTAAACGAGTTTTGAGAGATGCTTTTTGTAGGAACGTATACATTAAAGCTAAATTTTAAAATGTGTTATTTACTTATGCCTAATCAACTTTATTATTATTTTATGTCTGCATTTTCTGTGGTAGTGTTCTCTTTTTCATTCAGGATGGAATTCCTATTTGAGTCTTATTTTTTTTTTCTCTTAATATTACCAGTGACTTATAAACTATTTGTTTATTTTGTCCTTTAAAGTTATCACTAATGGCATTGTTGATATTTTCTCTGGTATGTTTGTTTTCTATTCAATTAATTTCAGTTCTTATCGCTATTATTTCTTTCCTGTTACTCTCATAATTTATTTTAATGTGTTTTTTTCCTAACTATGATGGATTTTCTTTTTCTACTAATTAATATTTGGTCTTCTTCTTTAATACATATGTAAGGCTAATTTTGTTTTGCTTAAGGGCTGATTTAGTTGCAATACACATTATTGATATGTAGTATTTAGTAACCATTTAGTTTAAAATATATTCTTATTTATAAAAAAAGGAATGTTTTTTTATCAGTGAATAATTTAGGAATGTTTCTTATCTTTTAACAGTTATGACTAATTTAAAGCTTAATTCGTTTTGGTAGGGAACCATGGTCTTTATTATTCCAGATTGAAACATGTTAAGACAATGCCTTATGAACTAGTTTACAGTCAAATTTTTAAATAAGCTTTTAGCATATGATATGACTGTCTTATAACTGTTGGGCATTATGCACTATACATTCAGCTATTAATTATGTGACTAAATCCTTTATATACTTAATGGCTTTTTTCTTTTTAGTCTATCAGTAACAGAGAAATATGTATTAAAATATCGAGATATTATTTTGGATTTATCTATTTCTCCTCACAATAGGACAGAATTTTACTCTATATACTTTGTCGCTATGCTATTTGGTGATTAAAGATGGTGTTGACTTAAGAGTTAAATATTTTAACATTATAAACCCAAATTATCTGTATATATTTTTTTCCTTAATACTAACTTGATTGCCTAGTGTTTTGTTTTTAAAAGTATTTTGGAAACCATTCCAACTTTATTGAAATTATCGTTTTGATGCTCAGTATACTATGGGTTATAAAATAAATGCATCGACAATAACCTGGAGGCAAGGTGATAAAAGATCTGCTATGTATAATTTACAAATGCAGATGATCAGTCAGCATCAGTAGGAGATTTGAGGTATAGTTAGCCACCTGTCTCCTCAGCATAATGAATGTACTTGCTTCTAAGGAGTGACCAATTATGCCTGAAAATAAAGTAAAATTAATAGGCAGTAATAGGTAACAATTACTCAACTTTTTCCATGTGATGTATTTTGTCAAAGTAGACTGCCATTTGTTTTCCTTAACTTTGTCTCAAATATTAACTCATTTCTGATATGGGAAGTAAAAATTTCAAGACTGAATAGTACTTAGGTTGATAGTTTTTGTCACAATCATGTCATTTAAAAAAAATGTTTCCTGTTAACAGTATCACGGATTAACTGTGATCAGTTTTTTACTGATAAAAGTGTCTTTGATGATACTATGTTTGCATTAAGAGGATTATTTCATCTCAACTTTCAGGTAATACTGCTGCAAGAGATGAGATAATATCTATGATCTATGCTTTATTCAAAGATGAGACTATTCTGAAAATTGATGCTTGATAAGACTTTGAATATCACTGTGAACTAAGAAATAATTACTTCTCCATCTTTGAATATGAAACATCATATAAGCAATACAGTTCCTTTCCATTGGCTATACAATATGGTTGAGTAACAATTTATTATAGTTTTGCAGCAAACATGATTAATTTGAATGCTCTCCAAAATCATATGTAAAGCACACCAAGCACACAGGTTGGATATTAGACAAAATGCTCTCTGTGCCCTCTGACATACCAAAGTCCTAGGTATAATAATGCATATGTATTCTGGTTTTGCAATAGTTATTTTCCAGTAATATTTCATAATATTGTAACTTTTGGAATTTTACTACAAAACTTTTTTTTATTTTCTCACCTCATCGTGTAATCTTTGTTGTCTCTAACGCTTAAATATTAATTCAAGAGACTCATAAGACCACTAACTCCTGGTAGGGCAATACTACAATTTATTGCCCAACTGGGACACTTTTAGCTGTAAAAATGCTAATCCGAAGAGCATGGTGGAGCCACAGTTATCAACTGGGACTCCCCCAAACATCACTATTATACACGATCATCCTACTCCTAAGGAAAACAAATAGAACTAAATACACTGCCCAAGGATGGTCCCACGAATGAGAAACATGGATGAAGCACAAAAGCAGATCAGTAACTAACTACTTTCTAGCCAGAGATTTTCGCTAAGTTCCTATCCTGGATGTTCAGTTACTTTGGGGATTCATCCACTTGTATGTCCTAAATGTTCCTTATATACAATACATCTGAAATTAAGTTCATCTTTGAAAATCTACTCTCCTGTCTTTATATTCCTTTGCCACGTGCAGAAACAAGAGAGTTATTATAGATTCCTCCTCTCATCCACTTACATAATTATTCTTTCACCAACTTCATAGATTTTATTCATTATTATCTTTCTTTATTCCATTGCCTTGGTTCTGCCCATATCAACTCATATTTAGAAATGTGACCCCCCCAAAATGATATTCTTGCCTACATTCTACCTCTGTAACATTGTTGCCAGAGTTTTATATCCAACATGACAGTTTATTTAAGTAATGACCCTGATGAACATAATATAATACCTCTAAAGAGTTGTCCAGAAATTTTACTCTTTACATTCTAGGATCTGCTACATTTATACATTACTATATGTCATCCATACCACCATTTGACTATTTCTCCGTCTATGTATATGCTTTGTATTAATACTAAACTGATCATAATCTCTTTCTAACATATAATTATACCCTCTGTGCCTGAAAATACGATATTTTATTCTTATAAATTATTCTTCCTTTTTTGATCTAATTTCTACTGTATTTTAAAAATTAAGTTCAAATATTACCTTCTGTAAGACTTTTCTGATTCATTTAATGTACACTTGTATTTGTATTGCATGTTTTACTAGTTTTATCTTGGCTATTACTATACTTCATTCCAAGAGTTGCTCTATTTAGCTCTCTCCTCAACAGGACTGTAGCCTTCATAAGCAGGATAAGTGCATAAAGGAATATAGAAAAGCAAAGTGTGGGAAAAGTTCAAGATGAGCTTAGATGTGAGGGTACAGACATCAATAAGTTAAGGTACCTTTCTTGAGATGATTGTGGTCTAGTAGATAATATAAATCTGTATAGAGTTAATAATAAGAATATATGGTTCATGCTAGTCAGAAATTGTGGAAGATGCACTTTCAGTTCAGGAATTTTTCTAGAATCAGTTAAGCATTGCAGCATATATAAAAAAGCATAATCTGCTTCAAAATTGTGGGGTTTTCTTGTTCCACACTTGTTAATTGTGCAATGTGGCCATATGTTCTCAAGATGCACAATTATTGAAAACTTTAATTATAAATATTTAAATAGATATGTATGTAGGTATGTATATATACAAATATAGATATATGTTATGTATATTTATGCATGCTGTATATTCTAATTATGCACACACTCGTATGTTTGGTATATATACTATATATTCTTATAAATGGGCTATAAATGTTTGGCAGCTAAATAGGTTAAAATTTATGGTTTAGAATACTTATTAAATGTTCAGGCTTCAGACACTTTTCAAAAGAAGACATTTATGCAGCCAATAGACACATGAAAAAATGCTCATCATCACTGCCCATCAGAGAAATGCAAATCAAAACCACAATGGGATACCATCTCACACCAGTTAGAATGGCGATCATTAAAAAGTCAGGAAACAACAGGTACTGGAGAGGACGTGAAGAAATAGGAACACTTTTACACTATTGGTGGGACTGTAAACTAGTTCAACCATTGTGGAAGACAGTGTGGCGATTCTTCAAGATCTAGAACTAGAAATACCATTTGACCCAGCCATCCCATTACTGGGTATATACCCAAAGGATTATAAATCATGCTGCTATAAAGACACATGCACATCTATGTTTATTGTGACACTATTTACAGTAGCAAAGACTTGGAATCAACCCAAATGTCCATCAATGATAGAATGGATTAAGAAAAGGTGGTACATATACACATGGAATACTATGCAGCCATAAAAAAGGATGAGTTCATGTCCTTTGTAGGGACATGGATGAAGCTGGAAACCATTATTCTGAGCAAAGTATTGCAAGGGCAGAAAACCAAACACTGCGTGTTCTCACTTATAGGTGGGAATTGAACAATGAGAACACTTGGACACAGGAAGGGGAACATCACACACCGCTGTCTGTGGTGTGGTGGGATAAGCGGGGAGGGATAGCATTAGAAGATATACCTAATGTAAATGATGAGTTATTGGGTGCAACACACCAACATGGCACATATAGACATATGTAACAAACCTGCATGTTGTGCACATGTACCCTAGAACTTAAAGTACATGTATTAAAAAAAATGTTTAGGCTTAAAACTGTGTCATTGGATTTGTATTTGTGTGCCTTAAGGATACTTTCTATCTTAGGAATGGGCATAACACAAATAATAGACAATTTTATTATTGTATACAAAATTAACTTAGTAGTTACTTTCTAAAAATACCAAATCAGTAAGTTTTTTCAAACATAAAAAATAAATTTTAAACACAAAATGTTCTCTATATTTTGTGAATTCAAAAATCTGAGTAATTCTTTGAATAAAAAAGTTTTTCTAATCACCTGTTAAAGATTGGTATTACAATTTTATGAAAAACATCATTTTGCTTAATGATAGTCATGTGATTATTGTAGAGAATGTACAAAATTATCAGGAAATATACATCTTTCATAAACGTATTATTCAGATATTATGACTGTTAAAATGTTGCTGCCGTGTGTTTTAATAAGCTTAGTGCTTGTGAATACGCATGGTAGATAAGCAAATAGGTTGAAATTATATTTTATATAGAGTTTCAGATTTTTAACATAAGTTAATTTTTCACAACCATTTCCTCTATATTAGTCTTCCAAAATATGCTTTTAAAAAGCCTTGGTACATATACCTTAACAAATGCATACTTTGCTGTGTTTTTTATAGTTTTATGTTATGAATACTTTAGTATATCACATAATTTTTGTTTGCATCTTATTAGATTAGCAATTAATTAGGGTCACTTTATTAGGCATTACTGTATCAATGTATATTAATTCTACAAAACTACATATTATAGAATTCCACATGAATCTCTGATCTTATTGCTCTGTTTAACAACCTCACAAGCATGGCAACATTGTCGCCCATCTGATGGTTTCATTTCTTGTTTGGGTATGTTTACTAAACAGGCAATCCTAAATATTTTTTCAACTAACTGTTGAAGACAAAAATTCTTTAGTATTTTTTCACATCTTCAATCATTAAAGGTTTTAAATATTTTTCTAATATTTTCTTATGATTTTTTATTTCTAATTGTATATTCTCTTTGTATCCTTTACTTCTTTAAAAAATTAAATTGTCTTTACATTGATTAGTAAGAATGTTTATCTTGTGTACTTTCTGCTCACATTTTCCTACATGGTTACTAATATTATTTCAAATACTTTTCAATCTGCCAAATCTTAAATGTATATTAGTCACCTGTATAAAATATTTTAGTGATTTTTAATGTCTTATGCATAGAAAGTTTCTTTTCACAGTGAGATCAGATAGTCAACTGTGTTTCCCTAGCATTTTTCATGGTCTTTGAAATTATTTATTTATTTGGGAGCTAATTTTTCTGAATACTATGAAATAAGATACCCTAGCTGGTTTATTTTTCTCAGTATTTAGATCGTTTTCCCAGTGCCATTTGTTTATGAATATATCACCTTCCTATTTTGTGATGATTTTTAAAATTCTACACCTAAGTTTAGTCATTGGAATATATTTCTATTTATCAACTTGGCAAATCTTTTGATAGCATTGTTCTGTTTTAAATATGGATAGCTTTATAATATTACTTAATACCTGATTGGAAAGTGCTCTGTCCTTATTCTTTTTCTTTCTTTCTTAAAGTTTCTTAGCTAAATTACTTTTTTTTTCTCTGCTTAAAATTTGGTAAATTTCCATCCAGAGAAAAAGTTTTGGATTTTACACATTTAAATGATATTATATAAAATAATCAAAGCTTTTACGTATTTATGTATGTATGTAAATGTGTATGCATATATTTATCTACCCATCTGTCCATCTGTCTGTTCATCTTTGAGAAAACTAACATCCCAGTGATATTCATTTGTTCCATTCAGACTGTTTCTTCATTTTAGTTTTTAAGTATTTCTTACAAAAAGTCTCCGATACATGTATCGCTTGTCAATTTTAATTTTTTTAATGTTTAGATTTCCTGTTTTTAAAATTTTGTTTTATTTTTAATTGTCTTTCTTATTTTATTATTTAGGTTTTCATATCTTTATTGTTGATTATTAAAGTAGAATCAAAATATAAATACCCCATTATTTGCACACATGTTTTCCTCTTGGAACTATCTCTATCCCTGCTTTAACTTAGACTTACTGCGCTCTAGACATGCTCCAAACTGTTATCCTGTGACCACCCTTAATTACTCACCTTGTTAGAACATGGAATCAACTTATTTCTCGGTGCATAGGATTTCTCGTCACTTGAATTAATCATTTTATTGTAGCCATCTTTAGATACTTTATGAGAAAATTTGGGGGAGTAAATCATGTTGAGCTCTTCCAGGTCTGAAAATATTCTTACTTAAATTTGTAATTTGGCCTACACGTATTGTTCCACTTTCTGTTAACATCAGTGTTGCTGATTAGAATCCAAGATTTATGGTACGTGTCTTCTCTTTTTCCTCTCTAGAAAATTTAAGAACTTATGTTTGACTTATTTATTCATCCACTAAGTAGTTGCTGTGTGCTGGCTATAGTTCTATGTTATGTACTTAAAACAGAGCAGTGGGCAAAGTAGACAAAATTCCTGCTCTTACATAGTTTACCATAGAGCTGGCAGAGAAAGACTAGCAATTTCCTAATGATTAGATCCATGAATGTATCTTTTTACATGCACTGTGTTAGACATTCAGCAAGCCCTTCCATTCAGAAATAGTGTAATCTGAACCAACAGTAATTATCTTACACTAGTTTGCAATGACTGAATTCACTTTATTTCCCTGAAACATTGTCTCATTAGAGGTAAAAGTTTTTACAGTAATCTTTTGCAACTTATGCCTTTTATCATGTTTTTGTTTTGTTCGTTCTAAACTTGGGACTCAGTTTCACTTCTCATGTAATCACACAGAATTTCTACTATTTTAACATTTT
The DNA here is from genome assembly GCF_000951045.1 of Mandrillus leucophaeus. Classification (NCBI taxonomy): domain Eukaryota; kingdom Metazoa; phylum Chordata; class Mammalia; order Primates; family Cercopithecidae; genus Mandrillus; species Mandrillus leucophaeus. Next base: position 2,064,860 of record NW_012101798.1, read on the forward strand.
GACTTTATTCCATATACTCATTTTTGTCTCTGATCATTTATTATAGTGTTATATTAATTTACATCTCTGTAATATGTGTTTTAATCTTTCTGAGGCTATTCTAGTTGAGGTTTTCTTGTGGTGTGTATGCTCTTTTTTCATTTTACCTTTTATTATTCTTTTTTCTGTTTGCTTTAACTTGCTCTCTGGTTTTCCTTAGATGACCTGGAAAACTTAGTTGTATGTCCAAACTTTAAAATAGAGTATAAATCCAACTGGGAGCACTGTGTACGATGTAAGCTTACTGACTAGTGAGCTTAGCTCACGGGTAAGTGCATAAATTGCTGGTTCCTGTACTGGGCCAAGGGATCACTAAACATCAGAATGTGAAGACCTTTTCTGTAGTGTACAAATAACCAAAAGTCTGCTCTAATTCTTCCAAGGGGGTTCATTATGATTGTTTTTTAGGAAAATCTTTTCCACTATTTGCCTGGGAGTTTGGAGGTTGAGTTGCTGCCAAGCATTCTGTGCACAGCAGCATGTGTGTATTGAGGGGGCTCACTGCTGATCCAAATACAAACTTAACAACTAACAGCGCTATTTTCTACTGCACATTTCACTTACCCTTTCCCTCCTGCTTAGTATTTCTAGGTACAGCTTCTTTTTCTGGTGTTCTGAAACATTGCTTGCTTCCATCTTCCAATACTATAACCCTTCCTCTACAAGTTCTACAAATCTGATTTGTAGATATTAGAACTCCTTTATCAACTTTTTTTCTTTCTCCTGTTTGTTAATATATTTTTCTGTTGATGGCTTCAGGCTGGTTTTCCTTATCGCTGCGGATACTTTTGTTTCTAAATTGATTTACTGTCAGTTATATGGTAGGGTGTGTGAGGCGATAAATGCATTTGGTGGTGTTCCCTGTCCTTTGTAATTGGAAGTTGAGGAAGTGTGGCTCTTGCTGCTGTTTTTGCCATTGTTGTTTCATCACTTACAAATAATGGGTGATATTTAGTGTTTGCGTCCTAAAATTCCTCTTTGTACATAGTATAACTGATAAAAATGATATCTCAGGCTATGAGTTAGAACCAATGGAGGGGAAAGGAAAAGAAAGGGAAGGGAAAGGGAAAGGGAAAGGGGAAGGGGAAGGGGAAGGGAAAGGGAAAGGGAAAGGGGAAAGGGAAAAGGAAGTGAAGGAAAAATTTATCAGTGAACAATTATTGGTAAGATATTGGACAAAGTATTTTATGTAATATGAATAACTCACCTGTTATATCATATATAATTGGCATCAGCTAATATTTATGAAGGACACTTCCAAAATTTGACACCTTATTGATATACGCTGTGGGTCACTTAAAATTTCAAGTTGCATCACATCCTATAATTATTTGTGTATTTGCCTTCATTTATCTTTAATTGGAGGTTTTTAAATGGCAGGACTTATGTTTGGTTGATATTGTTGTTTCTTAAAATACTGATCACAGATGAAACCAAAATAAATTGTTGGCAAATGTCCTTAAGTTAAAGCTAATTACTGCAATGATATATTATTTTAGTTTATAATTCTGGACTCTACTTCAAGTATAAGTAAACTAAAATTGGCAAAAGTGAGAAATCTGTATTAACATGTAGGTTATCAGTACTTATACTTTCATTTTAGATAAATAATGAATTCTAATTTCTTACTATATTTTCCAATAATTCAATGAATATATTCAATAACTAAACAAAAATATATAACAAATTTTATGTAACAAGTACATTATTAGACAGTAGAGATATGGGCCAAAAAAACCCATTACAACTTTATTTAATATGAATTTAGCTGTACTCTATCTAAATATGAGATACAAACTGAAGTCAATAATTCCTAACAAATGAAATGATATGTTTAAAAAAATTAAATGCAGCATACACGGCAAATCAGAGGAAAATATATACAATAAAAAAGTAAGTCTAAATTCTGTGTCTCCTAACTCATAAAAGATTCCCCTGGAGAAAAAGAGAACTGCAGTGCCTTTTCAAGGAAAATATAAAAATCACTAGTATTGTCTAAATGCTTTGAAGAGGCAAATTTGTCTTTTTAAAAAATACTAGCGAGAGAGGAGGGCCATGAAGAAAAAGATGTAAGCTTCACTTATGAGTCA
>NW_012101798.1:2068288-2073603 GCF_000951045.1 Mandrillus leucophaeus
TGAAACAGGGTTAAGGTGGAAATATTTTGCGACTGATTTAATGCATCTTTCTGTCCCTTTTAAGTCGTCTCTCAGCAGTATTAAAATGGCAACAGTCAGCCTTAATATTGTCAGAGAAAAACCAGAGCTGGACAAAAGCTAAAGCAATAAATATGGATTTTTACTTAGGGACTACTGCAATAGTAGAAAAGAAACTTAAGTATAGAAAAGGGCTCAAGTCAGAACGCAGCAAAGACAAATAGGGATTTATAGCCAAGGAGCAGGTTGTCAGGGATGGGAGTTGGGAGATGGAAAATTAATAAGAGAAAACATCAGAGGCAGGGAGGATTCTGGCTAAACTGATTTGACAGGGTTCCTGCTGAAGGCAGGCCAGGGTGATCAGATATTAAGGGTAGGAGATGAGGAATACCATCAGGTATGGGGGTAAGGGATTCTTCCTAAACTGATTTAGCGGGATTCTTACTAAAACTAGGCAATGCAAAGAGGAACGCAAAACCCAAATGTCGAGTTCTAATTGAGAAAGGAGTTTAGAGCAGCTGGGAAATGTTTTGTCAAGGAAAGTCTATCACCATAGAGTAATTTAATAGGCTAGGATAACATTTTCTTAGCCCAGAGTTTTGTAGTCTTTAAATTTTACATGCAAACTGAAAACTTTTGCTTCCAGTTAAGTGAAATTTAGGCTAAAATCATAGTAAAGATGACATTCATAGGCAGGTTATTTTTTTTTCCTTTTCTGTAACTTTAGGCTCCAAAAATATCACTTACTCGGAGTTTAAATTGTTTAATAGAGTGTAGGAAGTGGGAAGAATATATCTAAGAAGGTTGAAGAATTACTTGACAGTGAGATGGTGGCAGAAAACAGAAATGAAAGGGAATTGAATATTACTGAAGACAAATTGTAAGACCTTTTATTCAGCATAATCCTTTTCTGTGTATGTTCTGTGTATGTTCTTCTACAAGAAGGATCCTTGAGGAGCTTAAATGGAAAATAAATTTAAGAGTCTCTTGGGTCCTATTTAATAATGCAAGTTGCCTTAGTGCTGGTATCAAGTCAAAGTGAAGCTCTTGACCTATACCTCCCAAGATAAACAAAATAGAGTACTATAAAGATATTAGTGGTTTTCGTGTATGTAATTATTTATGTGTAAAAATCAGATAAGTTAATAAATCATAGCAGGTATGAATTATCACCAGAACAAATAATATATTTCAGCATTTGTCATTAAGATTATTTTGATAGCCAATGGATGTGCAGTTTTTATGTTTTATGTATATTCTTTTCCAAAACTACATACAGTAACTACAGTAATTGGTTTAAAAAAGCAAATTCAGCTTATTGAACAGTTCATTTATGTTCATATAGCTTTTTTTTTTTTTTTTGAGACACGGTCACACTCTGTCACCCAGGCTAGAAGACAGTGGTGTGATCATACCTCACTGCAGCCTCAAACTCTTGGGCTCAAACAATCCTTCCTTCTCAGCCTCCTGAGTAGCTAGAATTACAAGTGCACCCCTTTGTGCCAGGATAATTTTTTTTTTTAATTTTGTAGAGATGGGTCCTCACTTTGTTGCCCATGCTAATTTTGAACTCAAGTAATTTTCTTGCCTTGGTCTCTCAAAATGATGGGATTACAGGGATGAGCCACCACACCTAGTTCAAATACACTTTTAGTTATGTTGTTGTTTTAGAATATTTTTTATCACGATTTACTTATAACAGTAACTGGAACATAGCAAGTTGTCAAAATGTAACAAGCCAGTGGATTTTTCTTTCCTGCTGCCCAGATAGAGCTGATTTATCAAGACAGAGGAAATGCAATGGATAAAGAGCTTTACACAGGTAGAGCCAGCTAAACAGAAAGCCAGAGTTCTTTTCGTTTATTTGTTTGTTTTTGTTTTGTTTGTTTGTTTTGAGACAGAGTCCCATTCTGTCACCCAGGCTGGAGTGCAGTGACGTGATCTTGGCTCACTGTAACCTCTGCCTCCCAGGTTCAAGCGATTCTTGTGTCTCAGCCTTCTGAGTAGTTGGGATTACAGGTGCATGCCACCACACTTGACTAATTTTTGTATTTTTAGTAGAGGCGGGGTTTCACCGTATTGGCCAGGGTGGTCTCAGACCCCTGACCTCAAGTGATCTGCCCAGAGTCCCTGAAAGTGCTGGGATTACAGTCGTGAACCACTGTGCCTGGCCCAGAGTTTTATTACTACTCAGATCAGCCTCCCTGAAAATTTGGAGACTAGGGTTTTTCAAAGATAGCTTGGCAGAGAGGAAGTTGTGTAGTGAATGAGTATTGATGATTGGTTGGGGATGCAATCATAGGGGTGTAGAAAATGGTCCTAGTGTGTCAAGTCCACTTCTGGGTAGGGCCCACAGGACAAGTTGGCAGATCTGGGTGGAGCCATTTGGTCATCAGAAATGCGAAAGCCTGAAAAAACTTCTCAAAGGCCAATCTTAATTTCTACAATAATGATATTACCTGCTGGAGTAATTGGGGAAGTTGGAAATCTTGTGACCTCTGGAATAATGGCTGGTAATCATTTATGTCTACATCTTGGCAGAATTCAGCCTCCTCTCATCCTCCTAGCCTGGTGGTCTTTCTTAGTTTTACAAAGGCGGTTCAGTTTTGGGGAAGGACTATTATCATTTAAAGTATAAACTAAATTTATCCTAAAATTAGCTTGGCCCAAGCCCTGGAAAGACTAAGGGAATTAAAGGCAAGTTGGAGGTTGGTTAGATCAGATCTCTTTCACTGTCACAATTTTCTCAGTTACAATTTTTGCAAAGGCAGTTTCAAAAACACATTTGTTAAATGAATAAATAATTGATTTATTCTCCTAATTTTTTTCTACTTTTTAATTGCCTTATAATGTTCTGAACAAAAACTGATAGTACCTCTAATACCAATAAATCTTCAGAATAGAAATGTACATTTCCTTTTTTAAAAAAATGTCAGCTCACTAATTCTAGAAATTATCATTATATTAGCTATTACTTGTAAATATCTTTAGGCCATTAGTGATGGTAATGGTTTTACTGCAGAAGGAATGAGGATGAGAGATCAATGTGAATCAAGAAGCAGATGGAGGATAACATTACTAAAATTAGCTACAGAAGAAAAGTAATAAATAGCATCTGTATTTTCAATTTAAATAAAAATGTGATTACAGCAAAATTATGTGCCTGCTTTGCTTTTGAAGCAAAGGTCTGGATGACAGCAAAGGTCTGAACATTTTTATCAGAAAAAAATAATGGCCAGATTGATTATCATGAAAGCGAAAAATATCAGGAATATTAGATGTTTATTTTTATATATTATAGAATAAAATATAGAAGAACAAATGTATCAGTTATGCAGATGTGGATAATTGCAAGTTCTCACAAAACTCCTCAGGGCATGCTTACATAGGTTTTATTTAAGGAGAGGCTATGGTAGAGCAGGAGGAAGAAAATGAAGACAATTGTAGGAGCTGAGTGACTTCCTGGTGCAGCTCCTCAGGGCAGTTTTCTTTTTGGTTGTTGCACAGCATACCTTTCTCCTCAGATTACGAATTATCAAGGTATGAATGAGGAATCTTGGTCACATGGACTCAGGCATAAGTTTTCAGTGGACTCTGCCCACGGGTCTTGCAGACAGACCTACAGATCTGCAGATGCAAATTTCCCCCACAAAAGTCAAACTTGCAGTGCCAGTTTTATTTGCTGGCCCCTGGCAGCCGTCTCAAACTATGTCAAAGAAGTATATTTTGGGGTAAAGTATTTTTATTCCTTTCACTAGCTCATCTTGGGCTTACTTTGAGGGCCAGGATTAGACTTTGAGGAGTCTGAGAAATAAGCCTAACGATACTTCAGTTAAACTGCAAGATAACCTTTAACATTAACCTTGCTAAATTAGAGAGGTACATATCTAGATCATTCTAGGTAACTTAGGATCCTCAGAAATTGACTGCCTTCATTGTGCTCAGCATTCAGGGAATACACACATATGAGCTATCTGTCCAGCCAAAGGCTTTATTGCTTTGTTAGGGAAAAGGGCTGAAAAACATAAAGTGAAAAATGTACTAGATGGATAGTCTATTGCTATTTTATTGTACTTTATCATTAGAGAAAATGAAGTTTTATTTGCTAGAGTAAGCAGAATGATATTCCCAGAAGTGATAGCACTTAAGATAGATCTTGAGTAACTAAAAGCTTTGCTGTGATTACATGCGATAATAGTAAGCATTCTGAGTACCTTTAAATAATAAACCAGGGCCAAAGCCACCTTCTTTATGCTGGGAAAGTGAGCCCAGATGTTGGTGGAGGATGAAATTGGAACACAGTATGATTGAAATTTGGCTATGGATTAGGACTGGGGATTCATTTCACATTAAATAATAGAAATAACTTTGTTAAAACCTGTTAGCCAAAATGACAACTGCATATGTTACCAGAATGACAATATCCATACTTAAGTGTAATACATTTTTAATAAACAATAGTTCTAGAATTATCTTAGCCATTTGAAGAATATGGAAAACGTCTGATGAAAAGCTATTTCATACACATCTACTGAATCTATACCATGATATAGGCACTGAAACCTGAGTTAATGAGATCTGAATTCTCTTTGCAAGAAGATCCTGAGCATTATGTGTGAATGTTAGAAAGCACAGACCAGCCTGTCTGCTGGGAGGGACAATGAAAATATTTTTGGTATATTTTTAGATTAATGTATACTAATGTGATGAAAAGGAAGTGTGATGATGAAAACTTTCTTTTCGTGTGACAAAAAGAACGTATAGGTAGCAGTGGATTAATAAGAATTTTCCTTGCTACATAGATGTGAATTAAATTAGAAATTACTTTGAGCCCCCACCCCTTTTATTTTTAATAATTGGACTCCTATACTGGATAACTTTGGGCAGTTTGATATTGGAAATGTAAAAATGATTTTGAGGCTAATGCTATCAAAGTGAATAATTTTCACTGTGTTTATCTCCAGGACTCCTTGTAGTCTAGTCCTGACCATCAGTCAGAGTAAGAACAAGATGAGTTATTTGGTGATTTAAAATGTGCTGTTTTAAAGTTTGATACCTTAAACAAAGTTACCCCCAGGATTAGCTTATCTATATATTTGCACTGTAGGATATTAAGACAGTGCCTGTGTCTTGAACCTGTATAATTCTATATTATATTTTAAGAAGTAGAAAGAAAATGGAGCAGGGGAGGAAGAAGAGGAAGGAGAGAAAAGGAGGGAAGGAAGGAAAGAAGGAAGGAAGGAGGGAAGGAAGGAAGGAAGGAAGGAAGGAAGGAAGGAAGGAAGGAAGGAAGGAAG
>NW_012101798.1:2074415-2094962 GCF_000951045.1 Mandrillus leucophaeus
AGGAAGGACCTATGAGATTACTTTCAGCAATAGTGTACCCAATTGTGGCCAAGGAAGGAAGGGAGGGAGGGAGGGGAGGGAGGGAGGACCTATGAGATTACTGTCAGCAATAGTGTACCCAATTGTGACCAGACCTAATAATCCTGACTAAAGCAGATGTAAAAACACTAAAACAAGATAAATCAAAAGAAGTAAAACTCCTTCTAATGTTTCAGTAATGAATTAGATGTGTGTCATTTAACAAAATTCACTATTAGCATAAGCTAAATGTAAGATAACTTTCAGGCTTTGACAGTCAATTGATTGCTTATTAGGTCAGGAAGAAATCCATACCAGCTCCTAATCATGACCCTGCATGGTGCATTTGATTATAGTATTGTCCCACAGTATAGGTTTCTAGGTACTTTGCTTGATCAGTTATTCATTCTAAAATACAAAGTCCTCTATTCATCTGGCATTGTAACTACCATCAGCTTTAGCAGAAATATGCCTGCTGTTGAACTGCAGTTATGCGACGCAGGAGGACATTTCCTATCCTCAGATTATTCTTCCTTTATACTACAAAGTGCCACATGGCTATAGTTATCTGGATTTTTTACTATAACAAAACACAATTATTCTGTTTTAGAAAGTTGTGTTTTAAATGGCTAATTCAACTAGGTAATGTCCATTAGTAGGAAAGTGATTAAACAATTATGAAATAGTCGTGAAGTGAATATAAAATGGAATAAAAATGACAGTCTAAGTGTGTTTTCATGAAAAGTGACTATAACAAATTAAGTTAAAAAACCAGTTTAAAATAACATAGTTGATTATTTGTATTGTATCTAAAATAGTAGACAGGCACCTTACTAAACTATCTTTTTTAAATTCTTAATGTAACATTGAAATATTGAGAGAGTGGCAAAAAATGATATAGGTATAGCAACCAATCATTACATTTTTCCAAGTGACAGAGCTGTGATGTGACCTGAAAAAGTCTAATTTTATAAAACTCTTCAAAATTTTAATTAAAATATATAAGCCAAGTAAGGATGTTAAGGGTATTTATTAATTATCAACAATATTACCTCTGGATGGTAGCATTTTGTTTTACATTTACATTTGTCTAATATTTTAAATATATTTTTTATGTATTTTATATCATTTATATATTTTATATTTAATATTTGTTTTTTAAATTATGGCAAACAAAAGAAATATATTTAAATATTAATCAAGAAAATGATAGCATACAGATTTATGGGAGATACACATACACACATTTATGTTTTTATTTAGTGTAAAAATACTATCTAAAAATACTGTACACTCCTGATTTGAGTCCTTTCCAGATAAGAGGTAATGAATGTAAGAGAAATGAGAGGTAAGTATGTCAGAGAATTACTGACAATCTGTTTATTTAGGATCTAAGGGAAGCCAAATTTACCAAAACTATGACCAGAAAGTGTGGATAGCAGAATAAGTCGCCTCAAATCTATACTAATGTAAAAATCAATTTTCAAATACTATCAAATTTATCTTTAATAATAAAAAGTTAACACTTTAATTAGTGCTTTTAAAGCTGTGAAGTCACCGAGTTGATTGAACTTTATGACATAATTGTAGACCAATCCACAAATTAACAGACATTCCATTGTAGTTTACTTCAGTGACGTTTATTATTCTAGAGAATTTAGAAAACCAAACCTAAGAAGTTCATCTCCACCTGTTTTTGCCTGAAGAATTATAGGTAGCGATAAATTACTGCCTCACTGAGATCCCCAAATTTTGTTAAGTTTCCTGGCGTACCAGGAAGACCATAGCTACTTATGAGGCTGGATGCTTGTTAAGACGCAGAAGAGGTGCCAGGTTTTTGCTCAGAGCTTTGTAGGCATTAGTTTCATGTCTGTTCTAAAAGCCTTGGTAGTAATTGTGGGCTTATCATCCATAGTAAAATCAGAATTACCCTCAATATGATACCCAAGGTATTGTTGATTGTCTCATTTTTCTATCAGATCCAGATAAAATAGAATAGTTTTTCATTGACCTATGCAATATTTACATGGCCATTAGAAAGAAAGATACAGGTTAAAATTCTTTTCCTAAATTCTGAGGTAGAGTGAAAATGAAATACTATTTTTTAAGTTTTTATTTTAGTTTTCAAAAGCATTATATTTCTCATTAAGTGGTATTATGAAGAAAGTAAGAATATTTCATCTCATTCTCGTCAGAAAATAAAAGCAAAATTAAAATATCAATAACACACCCAAACAACCTGCCAACCTTAATGCTGTCTTTTCTGTACTGTCCTTCTTAGTTGAAAACACGCTTTCTAGTATGCAGCTAATAGAAAAGCCTTCAGGCAAGCATGAGGAAAAGCAGAAACTACATGTTGATGATAAGACTTAACGGTTGTGGTTATTTTTTATGAAAATAAAAATGATATCTGGGTAAAGAACAATAAAGCCATCTATTAGATTAAAATACAGAATTATATCATAAGGATTTTATTGCTGTTTTTCCTGAGGATGAGCATAATATGGACAGTAAGGGCTTAATAATAAAAAGATAAATTACTCAATTTTAAAATGGGCAAATAATCTGAACAGACATTTCTCCAAAGAAGGTATAAAAATAGTCAATAGGCATATGAAATGACATTCAAAATTATTAGCCATTAGAGACATGCAAATAAAATAGCATTTCACATCCACTAAGATGATTACAATAAAAAAGATAGGTAATAACAAGTGTTAATGAGCATGTGGAGAAATTAGGATTCTTACATATTGCTGACGGGAGTGTAAAATAGTGCAGCTACTTTGGATAACAGTTGGTAGTTTCCCAAACTCTTAAATATATGGCTAGATACGACCCAGCAATCCTTGCCTTGGGTATACATACTCAAGAGAGGTGAAAACATATATCCACATGAATATTTGTACACAATTGTTTATAGCAGCGCAATTCATAATAGCCAAAAAATGGAAACAACCCAGGGAACTATCAACTGAGAAATCCATAAACAAATATGGTATATACACACAATGAACTATTGTTCATTAATAAAAAAGAATGAAATGATGATATGTACTACAAAGTGCATGAATCCTTATCACACTAAGTGAAAGAAGCCAGTCAGAGAGACTCCATATTGTAAGATTCCATTTGTATGAAATGTCCAGAATAGAAAAATCTACAGAGAAGAAAAGAACTAGTGATTACTTAGACCTGGTGGGTCAGGTGGGAGGGCTTGGGAGAAGTAGGGAGTGAGTGCTGATGGACTAGGGGTTTCATTTTTGAGATGATGAAAATATTCAACAATTGATTGTGGTGGTTATTGTACAATTGCATTAATACCCTAGAACGCTTTGAATTATATACTTTAAAAGGGTAAATTGTATGGTTATTGATTTTTATTTCAATAAATCTATCTAAAATAATTACAGAAATAAAGATGGAGTATAAGATAATTCAAAGTAATTCTTTGTAGCATAACATCTTTTAAAAAGTCAGCAGAAAGCACGAAAAGTTATTCTGGTGAATGTGGAATATCTAATATCTAGGACATTACACAGAAGATAACCTTATTATAAACTAATTAAATACTCTGAACCAATTTTTCATTTAACAGAGATAAAACTGAGTTCTTACACAAATCCACATGTACTTGTATGTACTCCAAAATGATATCAGAGAAATAATACACAGATTGTTTTAAAACAAAATGATCAAAACAGGTCTTCATTTTTTACAGAATTTGGATTTATTTTATATTAAAATGATTTTTAGGAATTTCTGTGGGTTTTTTTAAAGGCTAGCATCTTAATAATATTATAATTTTAGTTCTCTTGTTTCCTGGGAATTGTGGTAAACTAATCAGAACAGAGCTCCTTTATTTTAAGACATTCATTTTTAATTTCTTAGTACCTTCTGAGGGTAAGAAAATGTTTATACTTGGACAACGATGAACACAGATTATTCTATTATATATACAAAGGCACACAGAAAACTTGCAGTTTTATTTTTATAACTTCAGCCACATGTCAGAAGTAGAAATATATATATATATATATATATATATATATAATCGAGTCAAAATTCAAAAAGATCTGTTTGACAGAGATTGTAATTAAAATTTTGTATTTTTCTTTGCTTGAACAAAATGATTTTAAAACAATAAAATTTGTTAAGTAAAATTAATATAATGAAACAATGTTTTAAATGATTGCCTTCTGAGCAATATTTTATTAGTATAGATCAAAATTATTTCAAGAGAGAACAAGGCAGTGTACGTAATGATGGAAAATTTCATGAAGATGGTTATATTGTGCTAGATCTAGGAATGGGGTGTCGATTTGAAGAAGTAATCACATTCCAGACTAGAGAAAGGACATATGCAGATCTACCTTTTAACTGAGGAAGATAAGTAAAAGATGCTAACTGCATAGAAAATATATGTTGAAAGTGATGAGAAATAGATAGGAAAGTTGTTTCCCACCCTTTGAAATGGTTGTATTTCTAATACTGATATGCAGAGATAATTTGAAGATGACTCTGAATACTAAACTACATTTTTAATTGTCCACTCAAATCTGTTTTCAACTAACTACAGAGAACAATTACATTAACAATTTCATCCCTTCGATTTTTCTTTTTATTACAGTTTAAGTTCTGGGATACATGTGTAGAATGTACAGGTTTGTCACATAGGTATACATGTGCCATGATGATATACTGCAACCATCAACCTGTCATCTACATTAGGTATTTCTCCTAATGCTATCCCTCCCCTTTCCCCCAATGCCCTGTGGCCCCTGTGTGTGATGTTCCCCTCCCTGTGCCAATATATTCTCATTGTTCAACTCCCATTTATGAGTGAGAACAAGTGGTGTTTGGTTTTCTGTTCCTGTGTTAATTTGCTTAGGACAATGGTTTCCAGCTTCATCCATGTCCCTGCAAAGGACATGAACTCATTCTCTTTTTATGGCTGCATAGTATTCCATGGTGTATATGTGCCACATTTTCTTTATCCGGTCTATCACTGATGGATATTTGGGTTGGTTCCAAGGCCTTACTATTGTGTATAGTGACACAACAAATATACGTGTGCATGTGTCTTTACAGTAGAATGATTCATAACCCTTTGGCTATATACCCAGTAATGGGGTTGCTGGGTCAAATGGTATTTCTAATTCTAGATCCTTGAGGAATTGCTACACTGTCTTCCACAATGGTTGAACTAATTTACACCCCCATCAACCATGTAAAAGCATTCCTATGTCCCCACATCCCCTCCAGCATCTGTTGCCTCCTGACATTTTAATGATTGCCATTCTAGCCGGCAATCTCATTGTGGTTTTGATTTGCATTTCTCTGATGACCAGTGATGATGAGCTTTTTTTCGTATGCTTGTTGGCCACATAAATGTCTTCTTCTGAAAAATGTTCATATCCTCTGCCCACTTTTTGATGGGGTTGTTTTTTTTCTTGTAGATATGTTTAAGTTCTTTGAGATTCTGGATATCAGCCCTTTGTCAGATGGACAGATTGCAAAAATGTTCTCCCATTCTATAGGTTGCCTGTTCACTCTGATGATAGTTTACTTTGCTGTGCAGAAGTTCTTCAGTTTAATTAGATCCCATTTGTCAATTTTGGCTTTTGTTGAAATTGCATTTGGTGTTTTAGTCATGAGTTACTTGCTTATGCCCATGTCCTGAATGGTACTGGATTTAGGAAGCCAGTGTTTAGAGCAAATTTTCTAATCCTTTCTTATTATAACCTTATTATTCTGGTCTAAAAGGAGCTACAGTTCACTATAAAAGGCCTTTCTGCTGGCAATCAACAAGTACTAATTGAACAATAGGTTTTAATTAAATGGTATGAAAGATCAACTGAGTAAAGAACATAATTCTTTCCCTAAAATAGCTTGTAATGCTTTTAGGGGCATAATAAAAGCACAGAGGAGACCCTGTATAAAGATATTTACAGAACCTTCCTAAATGATTAATGTTGTTGGGCAACCTAGATGCACTCAAGGAATTCAGCAATGAGGGAATAAATCAATGGGGACTCAGATAGACTAGGAAAGAAACCCTACTATGTACCACATACTGACTGAGCTTCATGTTTGCCTGTTTTACAAAATGGAATATGTTAACAATCTTAGGAGCCAAAGTTTTCCTGTTTCTCAGATGATTAAATCAACACTCAGAATCAATATTGCTCAAGTATTGTGTGGCAAAACCTTCAGAAATTTGGTTTTCTAACTCTCCATTCCTAGCTGTCTTACTTTGCTTAAGTTTCTTCATAACTTAAAAACTGTGAGAATCTAATAGTTTGTGATCTGGAATTTGCAGTAGCAGTGGGATTTTAGCAGAGAGGAGAATGTAACAAAGAGGGCATTTCAACAACCTGAAGTTGACGTTTGAATCAGAAGTGTTCTTTTTCGTTCTATAAAGGAGAAAAATTGGTGCTATGTTTTCCTAGGTTTGAGTTTTTAATGTAGCCTGTAATTTATTTTGCCAAATAATCCAAGAGGAAAGATACAGTCTTTCTTTTCATCCCCAGATTATTAGAAACTTCAGCTTTAGTCCTAAATATCACCACACATTAAATATAACATGGCAATATAGACTTGGAGTACATGAATCTAATATCCTTTACTGTGCTCATTCAGAGCTCAAACTTTAGAGTCTTGCCTAGTCTGATACTCATCTTATTCCTTCTAAATGGACAGACCATAGACTATTTAATACTAGGCTCCTCCTTGTATTTTGGAAATCCTTCTGCCTTAGCTGAATTTGAGGGAAGCAAATAAAGCAGTATTCAATAAACTCTATGTATTATTTTGGTATTCATGACAACCCCAGGAGGGAAGTTTTATTATTTTTATTCCATTTTGCAAATGAAAAAAAAACTGAGTTATTAGTCACTGTACAAATACTTCTTGTGTCTTAACTGCTATATCTAATTCTTAACCTTAGCCACGTTATATGATCCAACATAGAGAATGGTAAGCTGTGGTCCTCTAAGATGGGCAGAAATATAGCAGGTGCTTTGATTCCTGTGTACCCTATTTACAAAGATTGGTAGTACCCAGTTTTCTCCTTAATTTCTTGACATAGAGAGTTTGAATTTATGTCTTAAACTCATATTCTGTAAAAAGAAGCATCAGTTTATTTTACTAATGTACTGTTGGCCCTATTTCTTGAGTATTAGTCCTGGCCTGGTCTTGTTAGGTTAAGAGAATCTTTGTCTTCCTGTCTTTGCAATTCATGCCTCTAATTACTGCTCCCCCTTACTTTGTATTTTGTCACAACTAACCTACAGAAATGCCATATTTAGTCAACATCAAAACATGTCTTTTTCATTGTAGGGTGTGTATTAGACAAATGGACACATTGGACAGCATCTATAGTGTTAGGTGGTGGGTAGTGAATCTAATAGTTGGGACATTTCCTGTGAAACACTTCTGAGATGGAATAACATTTAAGCTTTGATATGAAAAAAGAGAAAGAATGTTGATGGTTAAGAGAGGGCAGAAGAGCATTTCAGATTAGAAGAACAGCATGGAAAAACATCCATGGTAAAAAGCACGGACAGCACTTGAAGAACTAAAAAATAGTCTATTCCAGTAATAACAAAGTAGTCTACAGATGTCCATTAAATCCAGTTGATTAATGGTGTTGTTGAGTTCAACTAGGTCCTTACTGATTTTCTGCCTTCTGGATCTGTTTCTTTCTGATAAACAGGTGTTGAAGTCTCCAACTATAATAATGAATAATATATTTCTCCTTGTCATCCTATCAGTTTTTGTTTCTGCAAAACAGACGCTCTGTTTTCAGGCACATGCAAGTTAATGATTGTTATATTGTTCATGGAGAATTTACCCTTTATTATTGTATAATACCCCTCTTTATATGTAATTAATATCCTTGGTCTGAAGTTTACTCTTTGAAATTAATATAGCTGTTCTTGCTTTCTTTGGAATAGTACTAACATGATGTATGGGTCTCCACTCATTTACTTTTAATTTTTACCTGGTTTTGTATTTAAAGTGAGTTTCTTGTCTGGACGTGGTGGCTCACATCTATAATCCCAGTGCTTTGGGAGGCTAAGGCAGGAGGACCACTTGAAATAAGGAGTTTGAGACCGGTTTGGGCAATATAGCGAGACTTTGTCTCCAGAAAAAATAAAAATAATTAGCCAGGTGTGGTGATGTATGCCTGTGGTTCCAGCTACTCTGGAGGCTGATGTGGGAGGATCGCTTGAATGCAAGAGATCAAAGCTGCACTCTAGCCTGAGTGCCACTGCACTCCAGCCTGGGTGACCGAGTGAGACCTTGTCTCATATAAATAAATAAATAAATACATACATACATACATACATAAAATGAAGTGGATGTCTTGTAGACAAGATGTAATTGGATCTTGTTTCTTGATCCACTTTGTTAATTTCTGTTTTCTAATGGTTACATGTAGACCATTGATGTTCAGTGTGAGTATCGTTATACTTGGATTACTATCATATTTGTTAGTGTTTTCTATTTGTTGCCCTTTTTAGTTATTCTTTTTTATTTTCATTTTTTAGAGTTTTCTCTAGAGTTTGCGATATACTTTTACAACTAATCCAAGCTGGTGTAGCGTTTCACAGAACACTGTACCCACTTCACAAGGAGTGAGTTTTATATTTTTATTTTCACCCTCTTCTCTCTTCCCTCCCTCCTTCTCCCCCATGCTCCTCTTCCTCCTCTCCTCCCTTCCCTCTATTTTCTCTCCCTTGTGAGTTCTTTATAATGATAAAATAATTCTAATTCTTCTCTCCTGTTCCTTACGTCATTGCTGTCATTCATTTCACATATATATATATGCATAGAATATTGAACAGATTTTTGCTATTATTATTTTTTAAAGTTATCTGTTAGATCAATTAAGAATAAGAAAAATTAAAAATTTTATTTTATCTTCTGTGCTGTTTGCTTCTTCATGGAGATGTGCGTTTCTGACCTTTATTATTTTCTTTCTCTCTAAAGAACTTACTTTTTAACGTTTCTTTTATAGGAATTCTACTGGCAACAAATTTCCTCAATGTTTGTTTGTCTGAGGAAGTCTTTATTTCTGCTTCATTTTTGAAGGATTATTTAATAGCGTACAGTATTCTATTTTTTTCTTTCTCTGTCAATACTGTACATATTTCTCTTTAATTTCTTCTTGTTTGCATGATTTCTGAGAAGCTAAATGTAATTTCTTATCTTTCCTCTTCTAGAGGTAAGATGTTTTTTATCCTCTGGTATTTTCCAAATGTTGTCTCTTTTTAAAATTTTCTGTAGCTTGAAAATGATATACCTAAGTATAGTGGTTTTGACATATGTACTGCTTGGTTTTTTCTGAGCTTCCTGGATCTGTGATTTGGTGTCTAAACATAATTTGGGAAAAATCTCAGTCATTATGGCTTCAAATATTTACTATCTTTCTTTCTTTCTTTTATTGTTTTTCTAGAATTCCTATGACACGTGTTATACCGTTTGTAATTATTTCTCATTTTGGGGTTATTTTGTTCTTTTTAAAAGTATTATTTTTCTCTAAGTTCTGTAATGTGGGAAGTTTTTTTTGTTTTTTTTTTTTTTTGAGATAACCTCAAGCTCAGATTCTTTCCTCCGCTGTGTCTAGTCTATGGGTAAGCCCATGAAGGTAATTCTTTATTTCTGTTACAATGTTTTGAATCTCTAGCATTTATGGCATTTATGTTTGTTTCTTTATTAAAATTTTTATATCTCTGCTTACATTATCTCTGTTCTTGCATGTTGCCTGTCCATTAGAGCTCTGAACATCTTAATCAGAGTTGTTTTAATTTCCCAGCCTGAGAATTCCAACATGCCGGGCATTTGAATCGTATTCTGCTGCTTGCTCTGACTCCTCATAGGTATTTTTTTTCTTCCTTTTTAGTTAGCTTTGTACTTTGTGCTTGATAACTGGACATGATGTGCTGGGTAGATAGAATTGCTATGAATAGACTGTTAGTGACATGATGGTAGAGGATGGGGTAGAGAAGCATTCTATAATCTTAGGAGAAGAACTGTCTTTTGCGAGCTTGTACCCCTGAACTGAGAGCTTCTCACATGCTTCTTAGTTCATTTCTGCAACTCTATAGGACAGGATGACTAGAGGGGTCTGCAGTTGGGTATTTCTCTTTCTCCAGGTCACTTAGATGCTGATGAAACTTAAAGGTTAGGATTTGGCTAAATTCCCTCTTCTGAGAGAAGTCCTTATTAGAAGAGCCAAATGCTCTGACACATTTCAAAATGTTTATTTTCATCCTTCTTCTGCTGGAAGCACTGAGCGTTTTCTCCAGTGTTTGCTATGAGAACTTAGATGAACTCCTGGAGGTAAAATACAAAAGAGTGAGGACCCCTGATGTCTAGGTCTCTTTGGAGTTTTTAACTCTCAAACTTCGTGCTGAGCCTCCAGCAATTTATCAATCATAGCTCAGGTTTTCCTCTCTAGTTAGTGGTTCCTTCTGAGGTTTGCAGGCTTGGGTTTCTGCTCTAGCAAGCTGTGATTCTCTGCATCCCATCATGAAACCAGAAATTCAATGCCATTTTGATTCTAAATCCTTTTCTATGACTTAATTTTCCTCTCTGTATTCTAGAATATTCACATATACTTTATTTTATTTCCTTTAATTCTGGAAATGTTAAATTATTACTTATATACTTATTTCTGTTTCAAAAAATCATACTAACTGAATATTAATTCTCTGGGTCTTAGCCTTTTACTTTTTTATTCTTCCCTTCCTGTTTAGCATTCATTGCCATTTCGTTCTACTTCCTGGATGAGATACTTAACTGTATCTTCAACTCTTCTTTTAATTTTATCTATTGTAATTCATGGCATTATTTTTTCCAGTTTGTTTTTTATATAGATTTCAATTTTTGATTTGTGAATCAATTTAAACAGGGAACAAAGTTCTTAATTATATTGGCTTTTAATGGGGGACTAAAATATCTCACTATTTTATGTAGAGACCATTAACCAAACTTTATTTAGATTTAGTAACTAAATATATCATTTACATATACATATGGAATATATATACACATTCCATTTACATTCCTTTCTTTCAAGTGATATATGCCATCACATTTCCAATATTTCTTAAGTTGTATGTGGGCTAATTAGCTATATTCTTGTGATCTTTCAAGTGTGCTGTGGCTACTTCTCTTGTTTCAATTGTGACTAGTATGTTGGAATATCTATTGTTATCTCTCCAAATATTTTTGTCTTTTTGTGTTAATTCTTTATTTCATCTCTTTACCATAATTTAAAAAAACAGATTTGTGGGCACACTGCAGTTTTGTTACATGGATATATTGCAAAGTGGTGAAGTTTGGTCTTTTAGTGTATCCATCACCTGAATAGTGTACACTGTACTCAGTAGATAATTTCTCATCCCTCATGCCCCTCCTAAACCTCCCACATTTTTAAGTGTGCAGTATCTATTATTCCACTCTGTATGTCCATGAGCACACATTGTTTAGCTCCCACTTATAAGTGAGAATATGTGGTATTTGGCTGTGTTTTTTATTTATTTTACTTAGGATAATAGCCGCCAGTTTTGTCCATATTGCTGCAAAAGGCTTGATTTTATTCTTTTGTATATCCATATAGTATCCCATCATATAAATGCATCACATTTTAATCGAATTATTCATTGGTGGACACTTAGTTTGACTTTGCTATAGTAAATAGTGCTGTGATAAACATATGAGTGCACATGTCACTTTTATATGATTATTTATTTTCCTTTAGGTATATATCCAGTAGTAGGATTGTTGGATCAAATGGTAGTTCAATTTTTAGTTGTTCGAGAATCCTTTGTATTGTTTTCCTTAGAGGCTGTACTAATTTGTCTAACCAATAATGGATAAGTGTTCCCTTTACATTCATATTAACATCTGTTGATTTTGATTTTTTAATAATAACCATTCTGATTCATGTAAGATGTTTTCTCATTTTGGTTTTAATTTGCATTTTCTCTGATGACTAGTGTATTCGTCTGTTCTCGCATTGCTATAAAGAAATACCCAAGACTGGATAATTTTTAAAGAAAAGAGGTTTAATTGGTCACAGTTCTGCAGACTGTCAAGGAAGCATGGCATCATCTTCTGGGGAGGACTCAGGGAGCTTTTACTCATGGCAGAAGGCAAAGTGAGAGCAGGCATCTCATGGCCAGAGCAGGTGGAAGAGACAGAGAGAGGTGAGGTGCCACACACTTTTAAACAACCACATCTCATGAGAACTCATTATTGTCACGAGAGTGCCAAGGACGATGATGTTAAACCAGGGAAAACACCTTCATGATCCAATCACCATCCACCAGGCCCCTCCTCCAACATTAGGGATTACAAGGCTACATGAGATTTGGTTGGAGACACAGATCTGAACCATATAAACTATTGATGCTGAGCCTTTTTTCATATGTTCATTGGCCACATGTATGTCTGCTATTGAAAAATGTCCACTTTTGATAGGGTTATTTTCTTTTTTTATTTTTCATGCTGATTTATTTGGCATTATTTTAGATGCTGGAAATTAGTCCTTTGTTGAATGCATAGTTTCAAATGTGTTCTCCCATTCTGTAGGTTGTTTGATACTCTGTTGATTATGTCTTGTGCTGTGCAGAAAATTTTTTGTTTAACTAAGACCCATTTGTCTATTTTTGTTTTTGTTGCATTTGCTTTTGGGGTCTTAGTCATAAATTATTTTCCTAGGCCAAACCCCAGAGTTTTTTTTCTAGGTTTTCTTCTAGGATTTTTATAGTTTCAGGTCTTATATGTAAATATTTAATCTATCTTTAATTAAATTTTAAATATGGTGAGAGATATGGATCCAGTTTTATTCTTCTGCATGTGGCTATCCTATTATCTAGCACCATTTATTGAATAGATTCCTATTCCCGTGGTACATTTGTGTTGACTTTAATGATAACCAGTTAGTTGTAGATATTGGCTTTATTTCTGAGTTCCCTATTCTGTGCTACTGATCCATGTGTCTATTTTATAACAGTACCATACTGTTTTGATTACTGTAGTCTATAGTATAGTTTGAAGTTAGATAACATGATGCCCCCATCTTTACTCTTTTTGCTTATAATTGCTTTGGCTATTTAGGCTCTTTTTGGTTCCTTGTGAATGTTTGTTTTTTTGTTTGTTTTTAATTCTGTGAGCATTCATATTGGTCATTTCAGAGGGATTTCATTGGATCTGTAGGTTGCTTTGGGCAGTATATTTATCTTAACAATATTGATTCTTCCATTCCATGATCATGGAATGCTTTTTGAGTTGTTTGTGTCATCTCCAATTTCTTTTACTAGTGTTTTATAGTTTTAATTGTACAGATCTTCATCTCCTGGGTTAAATATATCCTGAGATATTTTATTTTTTGTAGCTATTATAAACAGAATTGAGTTATTGATTTAGTTGTCAGTTTGATTGTCATTGGTGTATAGACATGCTATTGAGTTTTGTATGTTGCTTTGCATTATAAAACTTAATTAAGTCAATTTTCAAATGTTGAAGTCTTTGAGAAGAATCTTTAGGGTTTTCAAGGTATACAATTATATCATCAACAAGTAGAGACAAACTGAGCTCCTCCTTTCTAGTTTGGATGTTTTCGTTTTTTTCTTGCCTGATTGTTCTTGCTAGGTTTTCCAATACAGTGTAAAATATGAATTGTAAATGTAAAGTATGAAAGCGGGCATCTTTGTCTTATTCCAGTTCTTAGAGGGAATGCTTTCAACTTTTCCCTGTTCAGTATGATATAGGCTGTGATTTGTCATATATGGCTTTTATTATTTTGAAGTATGTTTCTTCCATGCCTAGTTTGTTCAAAGTGTGTTTTTTTGTTTGTTTGTTTGTTTTTGTAATGAGGAAGGGGTACTAAATTTAATTGAATATATATTTTTTTTGCATCTATTGAAATGATTACTTGAAACTTGTTTTTAATTATGTTTATGTGTTGAATCACATTTATTTATTTGCACATATTGAATTATCCTGGAGTAAAACCCACTTGATCATAATGTAATAGCTTTTGATATGCTGTTCGATTTGGTTTTCTAGTATTTTGTTCAGAAATATTGTGTCTATGTTCATCATGGACACCAGCCTGTAGTATTTTATTTTTGTGTTGTCATCGACTGGCTTTAGTATAAAGATGATATGTGCTTTGTAGAATGAGTTATGGAGGATTTCCTCTTTCTTGATTTTTTGAAACAGTTTCAGTAGGATTTGTACCAGTTCTCTGTACACCTGCAGAAATTGGCTGTGAATCCATGTGTTCCTGGACATTATATTGGGGGTGGGATATATATTTTTTTTAATTACTGGCTCCATCTTACTACTCATTATTTGTCTATTCAATATTTCTATTTCTTTCTGGTTCAGTTCTGGGAGATTGGATGTTTCCAGGAATTTATCAGTTTCCTCTAGGTTTTCTTGTTTGTGCATGTAGAGATGCTCATAGTAGTCTCCGGTGATCTTTTTTGTTTCTATTGTATGAGTTGTAATGTCTCCTTTTTCAATTTTGATTTTGCTTATTTGAATCTTCTCCCTTTTTTTTCTTGGTTAATCTAGTCAGCAGTCTAGCACTTTTATATTTTTAAATAATGTACTTTTCATTTTATTGACTATTTGTAATTTTTCATCTCAATTTTATTGAATTCTTCTCTGTTCTTTGTTATATCTTTCCTTCTGCAAATGTTGGGCTTGGTATGTTCTTATTTTTCTATTTTCTTGAGGCACAATTTGAACTAGTTATCTTGTTATCTTTTCTGTCCTTTTAATGTACACATTTATCACTGTAAACATCCCTTTTAGCACTGGTTTTGCTATACCCCAAAGGTTTTGGTTTTGTTTCTATTTTTATTTGTTTCAATTTTTAAAATTTTCTTCTTAATTTCATCATTGACCCAAAGATCATTCAAGAGAAGGAGTTTAATTTCTAAGTGTTTTTGTAGTTTTGATTGTTTCTCTTGGTATTGATTTCTAAGTATTATTCCACTGTGGTTCAAGAAGATAGCTGATATGATTTTTATTTTTTAAAATGTGTTGATACTTGTTTTTGGCTGAATATGTGGTCTATTTTGGAAAATGTTCTATATACTGATGAGAACAGTGGGGTGTTGAAGTCTACCACTATTATTGTATTGTTTTCCATATATTTTATTAGATCTAGTAACATTTGTCTATGAATCTGGGTGCTCTGGTATTGTTTGCATATATATTTAAGGTTGTTATATATTTTTGTTGCATTGATCTCTTTATCATTATGTAATTATCTTCTGTGTCTTGTTTTCCAGACATTTTAATTTTTCTTCTTCTCTCTCAGAAATACCCATGACTCATAGTTTTGAACACTTTACATAATTATTTCTAAAAGACTTTGTTCATTTTTAAAAATTCTCTTTTCTTTATTTTATCTCACTGAGTTAATTCAAAAGACCAGTCTTTAAGTTCTGAAATAATTTATTTTGTTTGGTTTAGGCTATTATTAAAGCTTTCAATTGTACTTTATAATTTCTTCAATGAATGTTTTATTTCCAGAAACTCTGTTCATTTTTAAAAATCATTTTAGTAAATTTTTCATTTATATATTGAATTGTTTTATTCTGATTTCTTCGTGTTGGTTTTCAACTTTATCTCTGATCTGTTGTTGGGAAGAATGTTCTGTAAATGTCTGTTAGATCCATTTGGTCTATTATCCAATTTAAGTACTTTGTTTCCTTGTTAGTTTTTTGCCTGGACCATCTCTCTCGTGCTGTCAGTGGGGTGTTGAAGTCCACCACTATTATTGTATTGCTTTCCACATATTTTGTTAGGTCTAGTAACATTTGTTTTTGAATCCGAGTGCTCTGGTATTGGTTGCATATATATTTAGGGTTGTTAAATATCTTTTTGTTGCATTGATCTCCTTATCATTATATATTTTTCTTCCGTGTCTTGTTATAATGCTGATTTAAAGTCTGTTTTGTCTGTTATCTGTGTAGCTACTCCTGCTCACTTTTTTGGTTTCCATATGTATGACATATTTTTTCCACCTCTTTACTTTGAGTCTATAAGTGTCATTACTAGTTATGTGGGCTTCCTGTAAGCAGCATATGGTTGAATCTTTTTTTAAAAAAAAAATCCATTCTGCTAATCTATATCTTTTAAGTGGAGTATGTAGTCCATTTGTGTTCAAGGTTAATATTTATGTGTGACTTATTATTTCTGTCACAATGTTAAGTGTTATCTAGTTGTTTTTTACTTTATATGTGTATGTGCTTTATAAGACCTGTGAGTTTCCTACTTTCATGTGTTTTTGTGACAGTGACTATTAACCTTCCGTTTCCATGTTTAAACGTCCTTTGATCATTTCTTGTAGGGCTGATCTAGCGGTGATGAATTCCCTCAGCATTTGCTTGTTTGGAAGACTATTTCTCCTTCATTTATGAAGCTTAGTATAGAAGGATACAAAATCCTTGGTTGATATATATCTATATCTGTATCTATTCGATTTTAGAGGACTGAAAATAGGACCCTAATCTCTTCAGACTTGTAAGGTTTCTTCTGAGAAGTTCACTGTTAGTCTTTTGGGATTTCTTTTATAGGTAATTACATCCTCATGTGTTGCTGGTTCAGCACTTTTTCTTTCACATTCAGTTTAGATAGCCTGATGACTGTGTGCCTTGGTGAAGTATGTCTTGCAATTTATGTTTCAGTAGGTTTTTGAGTTTGTTGTATCTTGACATTTAAATCTTTAGCAGCACTAGTGTATTTTTCTTCAATTATTCCCTCAAATAGGTTTTCCAGACATTTTACTCTTTCTTCTTCTCTCTGAGAAATACCCATGACTCATAGTTTTGAACACTTTACATAATTCTTTATTTCTCAAAGACTTTGTTCATTTTTAAAAATTCTCTTTTCTTTATTTTACCTGAGTTAATTCAAAAGACCTGTCTTTAAGTTCTGAAATCATTTATTTTGTTTGGTCTAGGCTATTATTAAAGTTTTCAACTGTACTTTGTAATTCCTTCAATGAATGCTTTATTTCCAGAAACCGTTCATTTTTTAAAATCATTTTAGTAAATTTTTCATTTATATATTGAATTGTTTTTTCTGATTTCTTCGTGTTGGTTTTCAACTTTCTCTCTGATCCAATTGAACTTCCTTACAAGTCATCGTGTGAATTATTTATTTGGCATTTCAGAATTTCTATTTCTGTTAGAATTCATTGCTAGAGAGCCGGTGTGATTATTTAGAGGTGTTGTAACATCCTATTATTTCACACTGCCTGAATTGATACACTGTGTTTTATCATCTGGAGAAGCTGTCACTTCTTAGATTTCAATTTACTTTTGGTTAGGTGGTTCCTCCTCCCTCCCAAAGGGTGTGATTATAAGGTATGTTTTGTATTACCATTTAGCTTTTATTCTGGGTGCTTTCAGGGTGCTAAGGCTCAGTATGAGTTCCTTGGTTGTAGATAGCTTTTGTATAGTGACCTTCTCAAATCTCAATTGTAGTAGTGATATACTGGTTCTATGAGCAGGCTCACTACCTTCCACAAGACTAGGATTGCCGAGGTCTCAGGAAGCTTGTCTGACCGCCCAGTATTGTGAACTTCTGTTAGCAGGCTTTTTATTGGGCTGTGTAGTTCTACCTTCAGGCCAGTAGGTGGTGTTTATGGGTAAAAGCTGTAGCAGAAGCAAATGGGTATACTGTTCCATCTTTGTTTACCAGAAGGACGTCTCTGTTGTCTCGGCCAGTGCGGTGTTCTGTGGAATGCATGCCTGAAGCCCTGATTTTCCTGCTTAGCCTTGGAGAGGGGACAAAGCTGCTCTCAAATATCAAAATTACTAGTACTGCGCCTTATGCAAGTGGGAGATGGAACCTGTGGTGAAATGTACTGTGGTCTTTGCAAGGGGGGAGGGGACTGCAGTAGCTCCAAGTCCCAGGCAAGCAAAAACAATGTCCACCTCCCTATCATATCCCTGCCCTGGGATTCCTGACTCTCAGTTCAGAGAGATACTGTCATTTATTTGCATGGGACACCGTAGCTAATGGCTGTGGAAAATGCTTGTCCCACAGCTATCTGCTGTAAGGGCCCCTGGGCAGAAGTTCTTTTCTCAATGCAGAACAGATAGGTCTACAGCTCCCCTAATCCCTGCTGCAGGAACTCTGCCACTCCATGTAGAAAGGGGGAAGGACCATGCCCTCTGTTCAAGCCCTGGCCCAAAGGGCACACTGCCAGTGTGGGTTCCGTCACCCTGAATAGACCTGGAATGGCCATCCACAGACGCTTTTGCAAAAAGCCCCTGGGAGAGGAACCCTAGTGGGTTGGGAGGGGGAGAAGTCCTCCCTCTCCATGTTTATGAAAAGTACTGGTATTGCATGGCTGCTGGGGCAGAAGCACACTCCTCCCTTTCAGAGCCCAGAGAAATGCTCATGTCTCTGCTGGAAGAAGAACAATGACCTTCAGCTCACATTCAGGGAGCTCTTGGTACGGGAGAACGTGCATTCTCAATTTTGGTTTCCTTTGTCCCGAGGAGCACTCTCTTGGAATGCTGCGCTCACTCTTTCCCCAAGAACTGTCTGCCCTGGGGGTCAGACTACCAGTAATTATGCAGCTCCCTTGGCTCTTGTTGTCCCTTTGGGGCGGCTGTAGTCTGAGCAGTTGTTGGTGTATATTTCCAGGGATCAAGGGATATGGATACACCAGGAATGAGATTTCCTGGGCATGACAGTGGCTCATAATGGATGCATACTCAATATAGTGCCTACCACCTCAGCTTAGGTCTGGGGGGAGGGTGAGTTACCCTTTGCCAGCTGGCAGCTCAGTGCAATGCCCTCAAGAAGTTCTCAAATCGCCACCCACACCAGTGCTTGGGTTTATGAGGGCAGAGGAGCCCTCCAGCAGTTTGGAAACCAGCAGTCTGCTGCAGGGACTTGGTGAACTAACAATAACTCCACCTACCTTTTCCATAGGACTTCAAGTTCTTCAAGGTTCCATCTCTGCCAAACTGTTCCTTCCTTCTTTCTCAGCATCCCATTTTCTTCCTGTGAGTCTTCTGTCAGGCTCCAGCATTCTCCTTTCAACTTTTAGTTCAAGTTACGATATTCATCTATAACATTGATTATTCTTTCTGAGAACTGGCATCGGATAGGCCTAGTCATCAATCTTGAAATGATCTCACTGCAATCATTTTAAAAGGATTTTGTGAGGTGGAGTGTGGAGGGAGGAAATTCTTTTGAGAATTCACACTAACTCACTTATACTTTGCAGCCCTTCAGAGGTTGCTCATTACATTGTGAAGATTATGCAGATACTTTAAAAGTGACTTTCTGCTTTTTAAACTAGCCTTGTACCTTACTTTCCTTACACATGAAGTTCCAATCATGGTTAACTTCCTTTAACTCTTCAAATGTCATCCACGTCTTTCTTATATTTGATCTCTTCTCATGCTGTACTTTTAAATTGAAATGCTCTTCTTTTCTCCATTAATACTCTGTCTTCATTCTCACCAAATTTTAGATGTCATTTCGTCTGAAAAGTCATTTACCACAACTTTCAGCTGTTAAGTTTCACCACCTATCTAGGGATATTATAGAAAATGCCCAATCTCTCTGTTGGTCCAATATATACTCAATAATAACTAAGAAATGTTTTGATGTTGAATATATATGTCATTATCATAGGTTTATTCTTGCCACATAAATCATAAAGCAGTGTGGATTATTGACTAGAAGCATGAAACCAGAGGCCAGATTGCTTGGGTTTGAATACCAGCTCTGCCAGTGCCTACTCATATGCCTTTGTACATGTCATTTAAGTAAATGTTTAAGTATCTTCATTTATAATACGGGAAAATAATAGTACATAAGTACTATGGTTTTTAAGAATGAAATTAGCTAATATACATGAGGCATATATGTTTGATATGTTGTAAGAATTGTGTAAATGTTGTTTTAGTAAGTAATTATTTTGATTCACACTGACTAAAACAGATCAAATCAATCCAACATTGCAAAGGTAATTTTCTATCATCTCATAAGTAACTTCAGAAATATGAATTAGCCTTACCTAATTCAAAAATCTGAAATTACACCACATATAATTAGAACAAATTACCTATACCTGAAGGATAGAAATTAATTAAGATTAATATCAAGTGAATTAGTGTTGAATGGCATATACTTTGTTTCCTTTCACAATCATGAAGCTGAAGGTCATTTAGAGCTTTCTTTTTTATATCAACATACTGGCACTTTACAAAACATAAAAGCATAGCTATTATAATGTAAGCTTATGATGGCAATTGTATTTCTCAGCTGCTTAAAAAGATCTGTACATTTATTTCTAATTCTCAAGAAGAAGTATATTATAGGCAATGCTGGAATATAAATTTGAATGCATAAGAATAAAGATAGAATCATATTTCAAAAGTTATTGTTTGAATTACTCAGAAAAAAATGTATATTTGGTAAGTATATATTTTTATTAGCTAAAGAAAGTACCAAGCCAGATAC
>NW_012101798.1:2095467-2130361 GCF_000951045.1 Mandrillus leucophaeus
AAAAAAAAAAAAAATGAAAAAAATGAATGGCACATGTACATTCATCAGCCATTCCCTGAAATTCTAGGCACCATCTGATATTAATTTTCCCTTGATATAAATTCCAAAAACTATGACAACAAAACCATAGACCTGCTACTTGTTTAAAGAATTAAAGCGAAATTAATTATATCTGAATAAGATTACTATATCTTTCCAAACTTAAAACTTAGAACCATTTGTTTTAACAATTTTTTATTTGTTTATAATTGCCTGAAATAGCAACACATTTCATTGCTTATATGTTTCTAAATTTGGGAACTAGTTCTAGTTTACATCTTTCTGTTCGCCTACTTCATTTTAGCAGTAAAAGGAAACATAACATACATGATCTTCCTTACCAATTGCCTTGATTATGTGCTTTTATTCTCAAAAGTTTCAACTATTACCCTTCAAATTTGCACTTGCTTCAAGGTTGTCCTTAATGTTGAGCATTTGATTCATGTCACAAGGGGACTATATCTGTTCACAGTAAAAATAAGTATGTATTGTTGTAGCATGAAACTGAAGTCAGTAAAAGAAAAATAGGTCAGCTTTTTCTAGTCATAAACTTTATGTCAGTAGAACAGACTGTACATTTTAGATTTTAGATATGAAGAAAACCTTTGAAACTCAAAATAGTTTCTTTCATTTATTTTTATCTAAATACAACTTCTGCCTAAGTTATTGCTGTCATTATAGGATATTAATTAACCTAATAACGTGTGTTTTCTCAAAAAATAATATTCATAGATCAAGATTTGAAATTCAAACAAATCATCTATTTTGTAGGCATCAGATTAGCTAGAGAGGATAGTAGTGCTAGTAGAATCAAGTTTATTTGCATTCTTAACAACTTCTACCCTAAAGCAAACAGATCAAGTAGTTGATGAAGAAATGTTACATCCTAAATAAATGCTTCTTTAACAAGCACATCCAAATCCACATGTTTAATACTGAACTCATAATCTGAATCATAGCTTTCAGAAAAGCTATCCCTTTTTTCCCACTTTTTTCTATGTAGTATTCCTCAAGTCAGAAATCTGGAAGTCCTTTATGGCAACTGTTCAGTCGTTTACCTATTCAAACCTAATAAGAAAATAAGCCCTGTTAATTCTCCACCATAATTAACTCCCAAAGCTCTTCACTAAATCTCAAACTTGATTGTCAACACTGTCATAGTTAGAGACACTACTCTTTCTCACTTTGAGTAATAATATTATAACTTTCTCCAATCTCAAATTAACTACTAGATCATTTTTCTTAAAGTTGAAAATACTTACCATGAACTTTATTTTATGACCTCTCTAGACTTACCTGATGCAATTTCCTTACCACAGGCACCAGATTCATGATCCTTTTTCAGTTGTTCTAAAGCTGTAAGCCTTTCCTAATGTGAGACATTACACATAATGTCTTTTCTTATGATAATCTTCCTTCTCTCTTAATTTGTCCTTCTCCCACATTTTATGACTTAACCATTACTCATTTATTAGCTTAATTTTTATTTCTTTCCTCAGAAAACCTTCTTCTTACTTCTCTGATAATAAAATCACTCCTAGTTTCACAATCCTAGAGTACTCTGCTTCTTCTTTATATTAGTCATTTGCTTAATTACATGTTTAATATTTGTCATCTCCACTACACTCTGCATTCCATGAAGACAGAGATTAGTTCTGTGAATGTAGACTCATTTTGTTACATTTCCTTACAGATAATATAAAACCACAACCCACAAATGAATTTTTGAAGATAATTACATTAAATGTCAATATTAACAAAAGAGCCACAGTAGTCATGAGTATTCAAATCCACAAAAAAGTTATATCCTCCTTTTGATTTATTTTTAAAAGTGTATTTCTTGAAAGTATTCATTTTTTAAATAAAATTTATGATGAGATGAGCAATTTCAGACAAATTGTCCACACTGTCTGCTAGTCTGTTTATCTGATTGACCCTATCTTGAATGACGTAAATTATAAACCATATTTTCCGGATCTATTAATGGTTGTTTTCCTCTTGATTTTTATCATTTTTTCTGAATTAATCTGATTATTTTATTAATGACTCCAAATATATCTTTATTTATAAAATTCCCTTTCATTAAGTGATTATACTTCTTTGTTCAAATATTGTATATTTGTGGATGTGTTTACCTTTTTATTAAACTATTTGCTTTTTTTTTACTAAGTCAGTATTTTTTGAACTTTCTGATTCCACATCTTTTTTTAGTAATACTTCCTTAAAATTTCTACTGTAACATTTATACAACCATTTTATTCTTTTCTCAAATTATTTTCTTTGTCTCTTTTTAAAATGTATTTACCTGACTGCTTAGTTCATCTGTATTTTGTTCATTTTTAACTATGAAACTATTTAGAGCTTTGGATTTATCTCTAATTGTATCTTAATACATAATTAACTTTTGGCTTTATTTATCTTATATTTTTAAATTATGAATTTCATTTTATTTTTAGATCATACAATTATTTTAACTTGTATCAACTTATAAATCTTTGGTTTATATTTCTTGTGTTTATATCTGTCTTTTTTCAATTGTAGTATAGTTATGAAGCCCACACAACTTTTCATGTTTTTTGTTGTTGTTTTTGATATGGCAAAATTTCTCTTTCTGGCTTATTTCATGATCATATGTAATAATATTCACATATTTTAATTCTAACTTAGCTTTCAAAAATGTGATCCTTAAAAATCAAAGCTCAATCTGTTAAATACTATAAATAAAATATTTAAAGAGTTTTATTACTGTTTCCCATCAGCTTTACCTTTGATTTCAATACTGCTGTTTGATATATTGAATATTATGAAAGATTTATCTTTAGTGTACCTCATATGTTAATAAATACACCTTTCTATATCAGTCAGTGCTGATCAGGAAAGCAGAACTACTATAAGTTTTGAAGAATAAATAATGAATTATAGGAGATGAAGTCCAGAAATAGCACTTGGAGAGTCAGAGAAGAGTCAGAAACTAGCACTCAGGCAGTGCTGGCTCAGGTAGATAAACCTGAGCTGCAGGGAAGCTGGGGATGGTGACTTGCCAGAGGGGAACCATAAAGGGAAGATAATAGAGACATGTGTGAAAGGTTGCTGCTGCTCTGTCTCCTGGTGGGCCTATTGGTCAGCAGTGTCAGCAGTTAGAAAGAACTGGCTATGGAACAAGGGAAGCCAGGACGAGCTCCAACCTGCCAGCTCCTCTGAGTTGTCTCTTCCCTTATCTGACCGCAACAGCCTTCACAGATTAGTAGCTGTTACTCTACTTCTTTCTTCTACATCTCACAAAAATTTATCTTTAGGCAATCACTGTTTATATTAGAAATTCTGGGAAACATTGCTCCAGCTTACAACTATATACAATCTATCACCACTATTGTCACTCTTGAAAACTTGGCATTTATACTTCATTTTCTTAATCATCTGTTTATTTTGAATAAAGTGATTTTAAAAGCCCATGCAGTTGTCCCTCATACAACTGAAAACATGCTAACCTTCTCCCCAAAAGAGAATACAAAGAGGATACATGTTACATTACCCATCTTTTAATAATGTTTATTTTTTTACTAGCTGAGTCACACCATTCTTTGATAGCTTGTAACTTAAATACTGAAATATAACTTAATCACTACTAACACATTTTATGAATAGGAGAATGAGTAAAGTATAATAATTTTGTATGTGTAATGCTTGTTTGTACATACATAGACATATACACACATTCTATACATACCATACATACACTCTATGCACATATATATGTGCTACAGATATATAATATAAATATACAATGTAGACTATATATATACACACATAATATGTGCTATACACTTATGTACATGTATGTGTGTGTGTGTTTGTGTTTGTAAGTATATACACATATCTCTCTCTATATATATATGCTTGGTGCATGCTAGTTAGAGAAAAAAAGACTGTTACCTTATGAGTATTTCTTCCTTAAATTGAATACACACATAAGCAAATATTAATATATTATTACACTTTATACATTTACAACTATCACAGTCCTTTTTCTCTGTCACTAGTCATACGGCTCAAGGTAGTATTTGCCTCTTCTTATGTATTCCATTTCCCTTTGCTCTTGTTCTTAGCTCAGGCTGCCTCATGAAATACCAAAGACTAGGTGACTTCAACAATACACTTTTATTTATTACAATTCTGGAGGCTAGGAAGTTCAAGATCAAGGTGCCCACAAGTTCAGTTTGGGGTGAGAGCCCTCTTACTGGCTTACAGATGTCCACCTTCTCCATGTCCTCACATAGCAGAGAGAAAAAAATCTTAACCTTTTTTCTCTTCCACTTCTTATAAAGCCACTAATTACATCACAAGTATCCCACCCTCATGATCTCATCAAACTCTAATTACCTCTCCAAACCCCATCTTCAAATACGGTCACTTTGGAGGTTAGGGATTCAATATATGAATTTTGTGGGGAGGCACAGTTCAGTCCCTAGCAGTCCACATCAAGCATCTGAGCTAGTCAGGGGTTCTTGTCTAGTGTGGTGACCCAGACCATTATTCTGGAACAAATTTTTATTTCTGAATTGGCTGTGACATTGCTAGTGTTGCCTGTATTGGATTGTGAACATTTTCCATTGGCTAATCACAGGATGTAAAAGTAGTAAGAGGTTTCCAAGAGTTTCCCCCAATTCCAGAATAGCTTTTATATTCTTATAGTAGCAATGCAATGTTCGGTCACTGGCATAAGGAGCACAAAGCGACCAGTGGCAATTTCATCTTTTAGTTTAATAAAAACATTTTTGTACCCGTAAGGGGAAATATTCCTCCCTTCGGAACTAAGATGATTATACTAGTAGAGCTATCAGATTTGCAGTAATGAGAAGCAGAATTTTCACTAGAGGGTCATTGGGGTAATCATGAAAAGAGCTGTTCACCTTTGCACAACATGACTCCTGGACTTAATGCTAGTTGTGGTGCTTTTACCTTATATTGGCTATGGGTTCACCATATATTGGTCCCTTTTTCAGAACATATATCTGGACCTCTCACATACTATAAAGCACTGCCCAGCCCCACGATGTGTTACCACACCGATAATACCATTGCTGATTTTTCAAAATGCCATTCTACTTTTCTCTTGTTTGAGCTGTTTCAGGATAATGGTAAATATAATACCAGTAAATTCCAAGTGTGTGAGCCCATTGTCATACATTCTTTTCTTTAATGTAAGATGTTGGTTTTAACAGAAACATTGTGGGAAGGGAAGTCAAAACTGCATCTATAATAAATATATATTTCTGGAGAATAACATGTGACCTTTTCTGATTTAGATGTGGTCCGACGGTCCTATATATTCAACCTCTAACCAGGTAGCTGACTCCTCCCTGTCAGGGAATCACACCATATTAGGGGTTCAGTATCAATCTCTGCTGTTGGCAGTTTGTCCATTCAGTAATTTCTCTAGACAGATAAACCTTGGTAAGTAGAAATTTACCCTGATAAGCTCAATCATAACTGGATTACAACCATTATGACAATGTTTTTACGAGCCCATTGATAAGGACGGAAGTAGCCACAGAAAGAAAATGATTAGCACTCCGCAGTAAAAGTCAGCTTAAGCATCTGATTGTCAGGATCCTCTGCTGAGGGCACAAATTTCTTCATTCTCTGGATTCAATCAGAGAGGTCTAGCCACATCCCCCATCTATAGAATCTCTTGATACCAATTTTCCAATTATATTCTTTCAAATCTTTAACAATCCAGCCAAAATATTAGCCACTACCCATGAGTTACAGAAAATGCACACATCGGTTTATCTCTTTCCAGGCAAAGTTGCAACCAGGTACACTTCTCAAAGTCCTGCCTGCTGAGCAGAGTTTCCTTCATCATTGTCTTTCAATGTCACTTCTATGTGATGTTTTAATGCTACAGCTGCTGCTATTCATAGTTGTGCAAAGAACATTTAGTGTACCTCTCTGAACAGGATGTGTATATTCAGTATTGGCTTTTGGGGAACATCCAATTTATTATTTACTTTTTCTACTGTCTTAACTTTGTCAAGTTATTTTTTCATATAATAACCATCTCCTAGTTTCTCCTTTTCCTTGGCATAAATCTCTTGGTAGGGAGAGCGTTGCTCAGATTCTCCAAATTAGTCTCTTTCTCTTTTGAACTACTGATTCTCTGAGAAGACTTAACAGGGTGAAGTTCAATATTTATTTGTTATTGGGAATCTGATAGCTGAAGTGATTTTTGCACAGCAGTCTATGCCCCAGATATGTGAGGGGATAATGTTTTGCATGTGCTCATAAATTGCCTATTTTAGTGCAGTGGTGTCCTGCTTTCCAGGGAAAGCAAGGAAGAACTAGAGAAGAACATTTTTATTTGCGTGTCAGCATGGCCTGTACTTACTTCCAGATCTACATTGTGAACTAAGGGTGTCAGTAAGATTCCAGTGAAGGTATGTGCCACTTTTTCCCTAGGGGGAAAAATATTTTGCATTCAGGGAACCTCAGTATTTTTAGATCTCATTTTGGTCTCGATTTGCATAATAATTAGCTGAAAATCTTAAATATCTTTTGCAAAGTGTTCTGTTCTCTTCTAAGTTTATTCTTATGTTTTATTTATATGTGTTTGTTTATTCATTTATTCAATTACTTACTTGCACTTCGGTCATTTCATTTGTTTTTTTAGAGCTAAACTCAAGGGCTCAAATCACCATATTGAATGAGATCTGTATTTACTTTTTGAACCCAACTAGACTTAGGGCATTTAATCCTATTAACATTCACCTGTCCTCATAGTCTAGCAAAATCTGCTGTGTGCTAATTACATAACATGTTTTAATTATATTTTTATTTCACCTTAACATTTCATAAAGTACATTCTCTATATCTTCATCTAATTACTTGATAATCATGTTAAATATCATAAAGTGACTGATATTTGTGGGTGGATTTTTGTTGTTTGTTTTGTTTTGTTTTGTTTGTGAGACAGGTTCTCACTCTGTTGCTCAGGTTGGAGTGTAGTGACACAGTCACGGCTTACTTCAGCCTCAACTTCCCTGGGCCCAAGTGATCCTCCCATCTCAGCCTCCTGAGTAGCTGGTACTACAGGCATGCACCACCATACCTGGCTAATTTTCGTATTTTTTGTGAACATGAAGTTTTGCCATGTTGCCCAGGCTGCTCTTGAACTTCTGCGCTCAAACAATCTGCCTACCCTAGCCTCCCAAAGTGCTAGGATTACAGTCATGAGCCACCACACCCAGCCTGGGACTGACATTTGAATGTTAGTCTCCAGTGAATTACAAAACAAATTTAAAAAAAAAAAAAAAAAACATGAAATGGAAGAGAATCTTACAAGCCCAAAGAATGAAAGCAAAGTTTTTTCATCATTATGTATTCGTATTTCTTGAATATAATGACTTTAAAAGCAAAAACAAAGTGAGGTGTAAATTTAAACAGAATATAGCAGTTTCCATTTTCAAGTGTACTGTTTAGAAAAAAAAGGTAATTAAGTCCAGGATTATTAAACATAGGACATCATTTTTGCAAACTAGATGGGATGGTCATGATAAATAAATGCTTACTGCTGTATTTCACTGCTTGTCTGTGCTTCTTTGGCTATAGGCTAAAACATGGAATGCTCTCTCTTGCCTAAGGACACAAAATTGTGCAGTAAACAAGGGTTCAAATAAACCTTTGGTCTGAACAATTTGAGCAGATGCTTATGTTTGGAAATAGAACACCTGTCAAGTACTTTGAAGTACTTTGAAGTCAAATAGACCTCATAACTTCCAATAGGGTTAAATGTAGTCAAAGGAGCATTAAAAACTAACGAGTAAGCCTGGATAATATGGTGAAACTCTGTATCTACAAAAAATACAAAAGTTAGTTGGGCATGGTGGCATGCACCTACAGTAACAGCGACCTGGGATGCTGAGGTGGGAGGATCGCTTGAGCCTGGGAGGTCGAGGCTGCAGTAAGCCACGTCATGCTACTGCACTCTAGCCTGGAGTGACAGAGTGAGACCCTGTCTCAAACGAAAAAAAAACAAAACAAACTAATGAGTTAATAAATGAGGTAGAGAGAAAAAGATTTTGGAAATGCAGATACAAATCTTTGGAGTTTATTTTAAAGTAATAATTCTAGATGAAAGTAATGGTTCATAAAGAGCATGCAAACCAAAATTGATTTTAATCAGGATAAAAAGTTTTCCTTTTCTTTTTCCTTTCTTTAAAAAAAAAAAAAATTTGAAAATGTGGTTTTCAATTGTCCTCAGAATTCATGATAATGCAAATACTATCATAGTCCCATCTCTTAAAGAGAGAAATCTCAAGATGAGCTCAGAAATTATATGATCTTCCACCTTTAAAAAAAAATCACTAAAATATAAAAAGCCTTTACAAATAAATGCTGCTTACTTGGACTTGGGGGAAAGAGGACTAGTGTATGTTTGTATGAACTCAGACTTTAGTTTCAGCTTTTGCATCCTATTTAAAGTATAAATTGTCACGCTTCCATTGTTCTGAGAACATGACTATCTCTGGAAAAATGGGGAAGTATTTGACAAAGTTTTTAAATATGTGTTGCTAAAAAGGAGATACTTTTTACTTTGACAGTCTTAGCAAATGAAGATTATATGTTTACCAACAAAACAAACTCATTTCAAATTGAAATTTAAAATGCATAAATTGCATATACTTGATATACATGTACATGCATATAAGTAGACATGTATATGTTTAGGTGTATGCATGTATAATATTTGCATGTGTACTTATATATCTGTTAATATCCATGCATATATTTGTTATAATGTATGCATGTTTGTATGTTTTATAGGACTCTACAAATAACTTTTTGCTGCTTTTGATTTGGGGAGTGGGGCCCAAAGCTGAAGACAAAAAGAAGCTAAATATACTCATATTCTGAAGTGATCCAGCAACAACTGGATCAAATATTACCCAGTTTTTGTTAATTGGCACAATCTTTGGCCTTGCGGAATTGGTAGTGCTTATTGAGTGAAGCAGTTATTTTCTTCACTATGAGTGTATGACTGCACCTAAACAGATTCACTCAGAGAGATAGGGATGCCTCCAAGTGTGGCATTTTATTCCTTCTCCTTGGAAGCCTCCTTGTTGAGTATCTTAATAGTTAGAGGTTTTCCTGTTCGGCCTGTGCCTTCCTAAGGAGTGAGGAAGACAGTGGCAGTAAGACACAGAGAGGGAATGACAGAGGAGCAGCATGTAGTCCCCTGTTTGACAGGGCTGGGACGGGTGAAATTTCTTTGAGCCTAGTGGTTACTTGGGAAGTTGACTAAGTTTGGGTGGTTTTGCCAGTTTCTTCCTCCCCACACAGGAAGATTGCTCCAAAGGAAAGAAGGTCAAGCCAGAATGTCTATAGAATTGAAAGTTGAAAAAGGTTGAGTCCAGTTGGTTTCCCAGATCAGTAGACTGAGAAGTTGGAGGCGCTAAAGGGAATTTGAAGAATTATCTCTCTCACACACACTCCAAAAAAAAAAAAAGAAAAAAAAGGCCAGCATTTGAATAAATCTCAGTTACATCAAGAGCATCAACAGTCAGGTTAGTGTTAGAAGAACAACGACGTCAGCATTAAGACAAATCGGTATTTGTTTTCCCTGCCCACTACTCTGCCCCTGTGGTGAAATGCTAGACTTACTATAGCGCAGTGGAGAAAGACATAGGAGGACAGAATCTACTTCCATTGGCTCCTTAGTCTCCTTACTCTGTCCTGAGATGGTGCATGGAGAGAGCTCTGAATCAGAAATGAATTTGTAGTATTAAACTGCAAGGACTAAATTTTATTAACTAAAAGCAACCTGTCAGCTTTACAGTCTGGCCAAAGTAACAACCCACTTTAGAGACAAATATAAATTTACATAAAGTAGTAAATAGGGAATGATATTTGCTGTATAAAGATGGAGAAGGCAGGCCAGCAAGAGGAAAAGGGATCATTTTTTTTTCAGTTATTCTGCTAGAGGCACTTTAAAAAAATATAGTTCCTGCATGGGCAAGCTCTCGGTCCTGTAGAAGAATTATTCTGTTTAAAGAGCTGCTGCTTTAAAATAGCTAAAATAATTTATCTGGGAATTTGTAAAATGATATTCAGCTTTGAAGCTTGTAATGCAAACCAAGGAAAGCTAACTGCTGACATAATTCTAATTTAATTCTCTCTTATGGACCAATTTTTCACAAATACACTCATTGTAAATGTAGGAATTGTGTGTGCTTGTGCTTATGAACATATACAACATTAACATACCCACATGAGACTATTTTTAGTATCTGGAAAAATTGTACATCATCTAAAAAGATGTAAAGCCAAATTTATGTGTTTACAACAGTGAATGTTGTAAAAAGGAAATAAATGTGCTTATCATTAGCGTAATATCAATGTAATACTATTTTTAACATCTACAAAAACACGGATATGCACTATGTTACTCTATTTTGTATTATTTATTACTAAGACTACACCAAAGAAAAAATATTCTGACATACTATTTTTCTGCTTTGATGATCCTTCACGTAATATACAAACCATTATGAGATTTTAATGCTAAACATTTCATTTTGGTAAGTCTATGATTATGGCATAGGCAATAATTGGTATCACATACCCAAGGGAGATGCTAATGAAGTAGGACTGCATGGACTTGGATAAGAGCTGCAATTCTGGAAGAGAGGTTCTATGCTCTTCTTTCCTACAGCACCCTTCTGTAGTATCTGCCTGTACCATACAATCTAGTTGTGAAGTTGTTTCTAATTTCTGCATTTATAGCTATGAACAGAGGAACCTTAAGCAATATGTTTATCATCTTCCTGGCAGATATGTCTTAGGTCTCTCCTTGTTCTCCTTGAGTTTTTGAAAGAAACTCAGATGGAGGGTGCAAGGAGTAAAGAAATAAAGGCAAAAATAATTAAATGAAACAATTATTTCCAGAAATACTATAGCAATATTTTGAAAAAGTCATTAAATAATGAGATGTCTTAGATATGAATGAGAATATTTAACATGTTTCTAGGAAAATTAAACTTAGCCTGTCCTAGACTGATGTGGGAATGTTTACTAGAAAATAGATAGCGTTAAAATTATTTGTGGCCATGAATGTGCAGGTATTTTCTTGGCTCATTGCCTCTACACATATGACCAAAATCATTATTTATTTTAAGGAGAATTAAAGGACAGCAATTATTAAAATATTGCAACCTCTATTTTTTCTCCCTTATGGACACAGAAATTGGCTATTGGAGAATGTCTTTTATATTATATGCTTTTCTATTTCTTCAGGTTACAATATTGAATTGTGTCTGTCTCCTCTCAAGGTCTTTGGTAGCCTGGGATAGTGTATTCTACCTACCAATGAACAGAGTTTTAATTTCATAAATTACTCAGAATGTCATACATATATTTTTATAATTTCTATGATTTAGAAAGTTCTATTAATTACAGCTATCTCCCCTTTATGTATATAAACAAAATAGTGTATATATTCTCAGTGTAGAAATTGAAGTGAACAAATTTACTGAGTACTTCAGCAGGTGGTGTCCTAGTCAAGTTACTTTTGACCAACTGTAAGAGTAGATTTTTTTTTTTTTTTAAAAGAAGGGACTTCTTAATAAAAGATGAAGTGGTTTGCTTTCAAACTTATGATTGGTATTCAGAAATGTATATTTGATTCTTAAGATAGTATCATAACAATATCTATAATTTCAATAATGTTGACTGCATGATCAGTCTGTACAGTATCTCTGTTTTTGCATTCACCTAATTATACTTACTGCCAGTCCTTGCAACCTGGTAGCAGCTATCTTATTGTTTGCCTGATGCTGTCCATACAAGCAAGCCCAGGTATTTTATCAAAGAATATGCGTTCTGGGAGGAAGAACTACATGCTCAAGCTAAATATGAGCCATTTATTTTCTTTACAACAATACTAGCTGTAAAATCTGTGGGAAAGACGTAGCTCAACTCACCAAAGCTATTTCTGTGAAGGGACCTTGAAAACGACCAGCTTTTTCTTCACAATCTAAATGCCTGTGAATCTATTGCTATACCCTTGCTGAGGTCTTTCGATTGAACTCCCCGGCTTTAGCTAATTCAATTTCTAACCAGCGGGTATTGCTAAAACATGCTGTGTGCACATATTCATAGCTTTGATAATACAGAGGGGAACAGCCAAAGAATCACCAAATCAAGACAGGCATGCTGTTTGTACTATAAATAGTCACATTATCCTGGCATTCTGTTTCTTCTTAATGCTTCCTCTCTTTTGCTCATCCATATAACCCCAATCTGTAAATTTAATTTAATGATTATTTGGAAGGATAATTTGGATGTGTGCAATAACTGTGGAAGGCAACTTGGGAATTTGCATTAATTAAAGAAGATCATTCTTGTTAGACAGAATTATCCAGTCACTTAATAAATAATCCACAATGTCCTAAAAGATGAAGAAAAATCAGCCTGGTGGGCTGATTATATGACCTTCAAAAGTTGCAAAATATTTGTATATATTTTTTTCTCACCAGTGTAAAACTATCAGTGTTACAAAGGAATTCACGCAGCAAACACATAGACTAATAACTTCACATCTCTAAATGTCTTTGTTCTCTTATAAAATAAATTAATATAAATACTATTAGTGAAATGTATTTTGTGGTTATTTTTAAAGCAGCTATTCCTGAAGGCTATTTGGGCAACAGTGCCATGGAATGACTTCTGTTATTATTTAATCAAATCTGTTAAATATTTTAGTGTAATAATATGCACAAAATATCAAAATTACAGAAGTAGAATGTAAAATGTTTTATTGATGCTTAAGTGCAATTTAAAGTAGCCTTTGACAATGATAAGAACTCTGGTGTACCTCTCCTAGGCATAAATATTTTCTGTGTACATCAATAATTAATATTCTTTTTTCCCCTCATCCCTTAAGTAGGAGAAATTGTAACCTTGCCATAATATTATTTTATAGGCCAGCTGAGAGAGTCAAAAGAGCCATATCCTCTAGAGGACTGGAGGGCAACTAAAATAATTCTAAACATTGTTATTTATTTTTTATCCAGTTAGCTCCTATTGATATTAAATTATTTAATGCGGTATCTATTTGTTGTATAAACGTGAGATAGAATTGTTTTTGGATTCAACTAAAATATGAATCTACACAGGGGTTGTAATATTTTATTTTTTTGGTTATACAAACACACAGAATCAATGTATATATTACTTATGTTAGTAGCCAGAATTTGAATTTTATTTAAAAATGTTAGTATTCAAGAGATCTGTGTATAATCCAAACCCACAATCAATAATAGTATGATATGTATCCGTTAGCAATATGGAAAAAAATACTTTTCTTCCACAATAGCAATTATTTAACTATATAAATCATACATAAATATGTAACTAAATCATTAAATAGGGGAGCTAAAAATAAATCAGTGACTCTAGTATCACATTTTAGTATTTTTTACAGGCAATTATAGAAATTATATAAGGACATTATCTGTTACTATTCTAATTAGAAAACCTGAAAATGAAAAATAAATTTCTAGGATTATACTTCACATAACAGAAAAGTAAAATGGTTTCACTGGATGGAAATAGCTAGGTCTAAAATTATGGCTGTAGAGATAAATTGCCTTTTTTTCCCCTTTGAATTATTGTATAAATCTCATTGGTTTAAGGATGTTTGTATGGGTACATAAATGCTCATAGATGATATTAGATAGTTGTACCACCATTTTGTGTCTGATTTCTTCTACTCAATGAAATATTTTAGTTCATGATTTGTATGTGTCAGTAATTTATTATTTTTATAGTTGTGTACTATTCCATTGCATGAATGTTTCAGAATTTCTTTGATGAATCCTCTTCTTGATGGTCTCATATGTTTTTTTCAAGATTTGGGCCATTATGAATAAAGTAGTTTGAACATTGTTATGTTTTTATAGATTTGTGCACTCATTTTTTATGAGTATACTAAGTGTAGATTTTCTGTTCACAGGGTAGATGGGCATGCTGGGATAATCTCATATCAGCCCTTCGGATCTGCTAATTAAATGTTTAGTTGTTTTGTGGGTTAGTTTTTATGCATGGACATTATAACAAAATAAACTATAAATTTACACTTAAATAAATTATATTAAAACTAAAGTTAAAAAATTCTCAAAACTCATTATGCCCTAATTACTCTACTATATTTTACTATTATCTATGCTATTGAGGTTATTTATGTCTTTTATATGTAGATGGTGAAAATCCTGTATAAATATGTGCTATAGTACATATTCCTCCAAGTTTTCCATTCAGTGATGTCACAATGAATATGGTGGGACTAATTATACCACATGATTTGATATATGCTATAAATAATAGCTGAATTTGTTGTTTTTGGCTTTTTCAGGCTTAAGAAAATAATGGAGATGATGTTACTTATGCTGGTTAAACTTAAACATTTGTTGCATTTGTAGATATTGCATTGAAATTATCACAAAATTAATAAATATTCTTTC
Source organism: Mandrillus leucophaeus (assembly GCF_000951045.1). Classification (NCBI taxonomy): domain Eukaryota; kingdom Metazoa; phylum Chordata; class Mammalia; order Primates; family Cercopithecidae; genus Mandrillus; species Mandrillus leucophaeus. Next base: position 2,110,026 of record NW_012101798.1, read on the forward strand.
AGTATTCAAAACCTATTATCTAAGTCAGCAAGTAAGTTGTATACATCATTAAAGAGACAGTGACAAGCATCTTTGTTGGTTAACTTTTGTCTTGCTGATTAATGTAAACCCAAATATCAACAAATAGTTATGTCAAAACTATACTTGATTAATTGCAACCATAGGTTGGCTGCAGGTTTTTAAAAAAATGTTCTGTTAAAACATGTTAGTTGTATATAATTTACGGCAAATAGAATTTTAGATTTTATTAGTATTTGTACATTAAGAGTTACACTTTCATTATATCATTAAAATTTGTAATAATTGTATATGTAATTATGTGGATTACAAGCATTAAATACACTGATACATTTATTTTCAGAGTGCCGGTTGTTAAATATTTCCCACACAACATACAACTTTAAAAAACAGTTAATTTGAAACAAATTACTGAAGGTTTCTCTTCAATGGATGTATAACTTTTTTTTTACCATGAGAAGTGTATGAATGTTTAATCTACATCTTATCTAACATTTAATATTGTTGGGAGTGTAAAATTGTAGCCATTTTGGTGTTTTTGGCATTTTAATGTGGTTTTAAGTACATTCCCTGTGATTACAACATTACCTAATGGAAATTATGTTGAACATCTATTTACGTTGTCTTAGCAATGCTTCTCATGTGAAGTATTTGATCAAGATCTTTGCCATTCAACTTTTTTTTTTTAGTTAACTTATGTCAATGTTTTATATGTAATTCATATCATTTCTTTTTGAGATATAGGTGTATGTAAATTTTCTCCCACTCTATAGTTTCTTAAAAACTTTCTTTTTTCTTTTTTCGTTTTTTTTAAATACTGAGTCTCACTCTGTCACCCAGGATGGAATGCAGTGATGTAATCACAGCTCACTGTAACCTTGAATTAGTGGGCTCAAGTGATCCTCCCATCTCAGACTCCCAAGTAGCTAGCTGGTACTGCAGGCATACCATTATGCCCAGCTATATTCTAAAACGTTTTTGTAAAGATGAGGTCTCACTATGTTTCCCATGGTGGTCATGAACTCCTGGACTCAAGTAATCCTCTGGTCTTGGGCTCTCAAAGTGCTGGAATTTCTTATGTGAGAAAAACTTTCTTAATGATATCCTTCGCAAGCAGAACTTTAACTGTAATAAAATTATATTTAGCAATTATTTATTTAATGGTTACTGACTTTTTGCATCCTGTTCATATCATTGCCTACTCCTCTGTTATAAAGATCATCTTCTGTGTTTTCTTCTAGAAACTTTGTAGAAGCTTCTCATTTTAGTGAATGATCCAATTCAAATCAGTCTTTGTGTATGCTGTGAGTGGTATTCGAGATTCCTTTTTTACCATAGGAATATACTGTTGCTCCAGCACCATTTACCAAAAAGACCTTCTTTTTACTGATAAATTGTATTAATACTTTAATTCCTACATGCATATATATGTGTTTGATTGATATATATATAAAATACATATATATAAAATACATATTTTATATATATATGTGTGTGTCAACACAAAATGCACCTACATCTGAATATATGGTCCATGTATGTAATCACTTCATAAGCATAGATTTTACAAACCTGAAAGAAATGGAATTAGTCACAAAGGAAAGATAGAGAAGATAAACACATGTTCATAAACAAGTAACAATATAGAAAATAAGATATGCAAAGATATGTGCAACAACTAACACTTAAAGATAAACTTTTAATGGTCACTGTTATACAAATAGCTTATGCAAAATAATAAAAATACATGAAGGGGCCAATAGCTAAAAGAACAATGGAGGTGAAGAGATACTTCATAACAGAGGCAAAAAGAGATAACAAACTCATAAACAATTTTTGATTATGCTAATTATTAGAGAAATGGAAAGGATAACAATGTCATAATTCAATTCAAATGAATGTATATTTTAAAAATATAAATTTCACACTGATTTTGAAGTTGTGGTAAGATGGGAATTCATACAACCTCCTGATTAGTTTAAAGCCATTCCACTTAAAGTATAATAATAATAGTAATAATAAAATAAAACCATTCCAACATTTTAAAGGACAGTTTAGTGATATAAATATCACATCTTTTACCACTTTACACTGACACTGATTTCTGTACACACATAACCATGGTATGCTATTAATTTGACTCTCTGGAAAAAGTAAGGCCTTGATTTGTAGCATTTGCCAATGTTTATGATATAAGTACTCCCACCATGGTCAGTTTCAGGCTATTAACAGTTTAACAATTCACTCACAGAATTTCACAGTTATCTCTTGCAAGAAAATTCAAGCCAGAACAAGAATTCCACTATACATATTCTTTTTAAAAATCATTTTCATATAGCTGAGAATTGTTAAACAAGAGATTAAATTAGAAATCTGTCGGATTAATTAATTATTTTAAGAAGAAATGAACTTGAATATGGCTTATTTTCCAGATGTAAAATTAAAAGATTTTGGCTTTATGGAGACCAATTTATAAATAAGTATCAAATCTAAAAACATGATTGTATTTTAATACAGAAATTCTACCTCTAGATTATCCTAAGAAAATTAAAAAGAACATGCACAAATTTTATCTAACACTAGGCTCACTGAAGTATCACCTTTTTTGAGCAACTGCTGGGGGAAAACATGAGTAGATAATAATAAATATTTTAATCCAATTATGGTGTAGCTAGAAGATAGATTAATAAGCATGGATTATATAAAATATTTCAAAATACTATTTAAAGGACATGACAAAATTGTTGCAGGATACATCTTGGAAAAGGAGGCAACCAAACAGCATGTATTCCTTTTATTAGAAAAGATTGTATGCATTTAATAGATTATGTCTGCATTTATTTTGTTATTCATATATATTTATACAACTATGTGTATATAATATACACATACAATGTAAATGCTATACGTAGTCTGCCATATGCATGTATATTTACATATTTGCATGTTGTATCTAAACAAAAGCATTTTCCTTCCTATCTGAAGTTTGTAAATTTTTTCTTTCTTCATTCTTGTTTTCCTCTATTCTCTCAATAGTCTACATCTCCTTGGAAATTGCAAGTTATTCTGTGATTTTAAATCTGACATCTAATTGTGACATATATAAATGTGAAGAGAAGATCTAGTTCTTTTCTAAGATATCATATAATGTAATTTTAAATTTCAATATTATTAGGTGCAACTAGCAACAGACAATAATTTCATTAGTTGTCAGCAAAAAAAGTTGAATACCACCCAACGCTAAGAGTATTAAAGTAGCTCATATGCATATAGCTAACTGCTGTAAATGAATGCATTCTTATATAAAGCCAAAGTATTTAGTGCCTACTATTGCCAGCAACTTCTGCAAATTAGTTAATTAAGTAATGAATAAGAGGGACATTTTCCCTGCATTCCAGAGCTAAAATTAACAGGAAAGTTTGAATCTCAAGGGCTTAACACTTGTTAAAGTATTTGTTTCAGAAAGATAACCAACAACATTTGTAGCCATTTCAGAGCCCCTTCCATAACTGTTATAAAACTAGAAAGCTGTACGGATGACCATGTGTCTGGTTGCATGGCAGTCAATGCAATCTTGAAATACTGAAATCCAGCAAACTCAAAACTGTGTCCATACACTGCTAGTGTGTTTCTCAATTGGTACAACAATATTGGAGAACTATTTCCAGAATTTACCAAAGATGTGTATATGTGTACACAGACACACACACACACACACACAGACACACACACTTTCCCATGTGGCAATTTTACTCCTAGGTATGAACTCAACATATATTTGCATATATTTACAAAATGAGAAGAACAACTAATAACACTATTTGAAATCATCAAAAACTAGAAAAAAACTCCAACAATAGAATCAAAAAATACATTTCGCTATGATCATATAATGTAATAATGCATAGCAATGAATGTGAATACAGTACAACACGGATTAAACTCACAAACTATTGAGGGAAAGAGGTCACATACAAAAAAATACGCACTGTATGATTCCATATACACACCATTCAAAAACTAGCAAAATAATGTTAGATAGTGTTAAAACTGGAATTTCTATTTTTTAATCTGGATGCTAGTTATATAAATATGTTTATATGGAAATTTATTGTCATATTTATATTTTCTGCACTTTCCTGTATGTATGTTTCTATAGCATGGAAGTCTGATGTGGATTTCACTTAGCTAAACTCCAGGTGTCAGCAATGCTGTGTTCCTTTCTGTAGGATGTAGAGCAGAATCTATCTTCTGTTTATTCTGATTGTTCGTAAGAATCAACTTATTGAGGTTGTAAGGACTGTGATCCCCATTTCCTTGCTGGCTGTCAAGTCAGGGCCATTCCCACCTTCTCGTGTCACCCATATTCTTGGTCTATGGCCCCTTCCCTCAACTTCAAAGCAACAAAGTTGGGCCCAGTCCCTTCATGTTTTCTATAACTTTACTTCCATCTTCAAACTTCTTTTTGCTGTGTAAAGAAACATTCATAGATTCCAGCCAGGGATTAGGGCTTGGACATCTTTAGAGGTGTAATTTTTCTGCATACCGTGATATTAAACTTAAAGATAAAACATTTCCATGAAAGTGTTTTTAAAACGGTATCAAGACAGGACTAATTCAAGAGTAAATATTTTTCTTTAGAGCCTTCATTGAGGCCCATACTATTTGCCCTTCTGCTCCCTGAAGTTAATATACTACATGAGATCATGCAAGATTTCTGTTAAAAGTGAGCTAGTCCTCCTTTAAAAATGTTTAATTAAACTTGGGAAACCTGACTGCTCTATTCCTTCATGGGGAGTAATAGTATGCATTAATATAGAAAGACTGAGATATTCTGCAGTAAAGAAATTTACTTGCCTGCATTAACCCAGTGTTACCAAAATATAGTTGGAATTTTTCAAAAAGATCCTGAAAAAGTTCCTAACATCATGTATAAGAAATGTTTTTTCTTGATCTTAAATTTGAACGTAACTCGTTAAAACTTCTCAAAATTTTAAAATTATATCACCATGGTTAGTATCTTTCTTCTTCCTGCTTTATTACAAACAGTAAAATTGATTATACTCTCACTATATTTTAATTGTTTGATATGTGTTATTTTTTCAGAATTATTACCCTTCTTTCTAATGAGAAAATCAAAGTGAAGAAATGTTTCCAAATTTCCAGAGCTAGTAATTGGTGGAAGAAGATTTTTTTAAAATTTTAACATTTTATAAAGGGTAAATTTAGTGAATTATTTTTTCTTGTGCAGAAGTTATAATTTTAATGCTTTTCACATACATGCTGAAAATTTGCAATTAGATAAAAATGAAAGGAATATAAAATTCTCCAGAGGAATTTTTCATGCCATTATATACACATGTCATGAGGAAGTTTCAAACACTTTCTCAATGATCACAAGTTACCAAGAAAATAAAAGATCAAATTTGTACAGATATTGATCTACATGTCAAACACATGCAGAAATGATGTGAAAACCTTATGCAGTTTACTTTCACTTCTGTCCTCAAAAGATTTGCCCAGGGGCAGATGCTGTTCTTTTGTATAAATGACTGTGGCTTTATTTAAAATATGAAAATCAAAGGAAGAACCCCAGTTTAATCAGAGTATTTTAAAAATCCCTTCCCAATTGTAAATGATCGTTACTAATATGTAGCACCATAATACAAATATTGATGGAAGAGGGCATTCACATCATGCAAAATAAATTAATAATAAAAGCAAACAAACATTGAAAACTGTATTAGTATCTGTAGAATAAGAGGCTGATACCAGCTTTAGCTTTCCTCATACACAGCAAGGAAAAAGTTAGAAAGTTTAAACTACCAAAAGTCCCCAAATAAAACCTAACAGGAAAAAGAAAAAGGTAAAACAAACTCAAGGTCAGCAGTACATTTTGAACCGTAAAAGAGAATGGGGCAATTGAGTTGTACAGGCTGGAGTTGTGGCTAAGACATAAATCTCCTCTGCATTATTTTTTTTCCTATTTGTCAGCAGTAGGAGTTAGAGTGTGGACAATGAAGAGGGCTTCAGGTTGTGTTTAGACTGTAGGAAAGTCCTTACCAGCCTTCAGCTGTTGGTCATGGGATCAAGACAAGAAACACTATGAATTGGGAAATTCTAAAACACTTAGAGCTTGGTGTTGCTGTAGAATTGGAAGCTTATGAACCCTGGCTCTAAATGAGCATTTCGTAGATTACCAGGACTGACTGGCTTCAAATCATATCTCTTCTGCTTTATTCAGTTCCCCTTGGAGCCCCGAAACCAAGGTACTGGCAGAGTATGCCATATAACAGGCTTCTTGTGCCTGTACTGTGAAATTAGTCCTGGGTTTAATTCAGTGGGCCTGAGAATAAAGACTCCTGTAACTCTTGCTTTGGAATACTTCTAGGATTTAAGTTTTTGAGAAGATTTTTCTGAGTGAAAGATTTGGGAAGTGTGAGGATGTCACATTTACAGTAGGTCTCTCTCAGCAATGTTAAGATAAATGTTGACTAATTTAACAGCTGAATTCACATATATTTGACACATGAGAATCAAGTTGCGCTGTGATCTGTACTTAGGCCCCTAAAGACTCAGTATTAAGAAACGGTGGCATGAAATTCTATACATTCTTATGCTATACAGTATAAATTTTACTTCTGTTAGCTATTACAAAACCTTATGTTATTAACCCGTCTTGCATAGAAAGAGGTAATCCAATTATATTATTCCCCCAAAATCCAGCACTTTATTTTCTAAAATACTGCTCTACTTTTGAGAAGAAGAAGGTCTTAACCCATCCCTAGATCTTCATCTTTATCTTCCCAAACTGTCCTCTACTCTATGGTGAAATTTTGAATCCAAAACACGGTTTTGACTTTCTTGTTTAAAGCATTTCAACACATTTTTATAAGTAACGTCAGATTTTCTTAGTGTGGTAAAAAAAAAAAAAAAGTAAGTGGGGAGGCTCTTTTCAGACTCTGCCAGACTGCACTACAATTACAGGGACACCTCCTAGTGAACCTCCATTTGCTCATCTGCTTCTTCACACCTCCTTGCCTTTCTATATATTCTCCTACTCCCTCTATTCCAAATGATTGTTTAATTTTTAAGAACCACCTCAAACATCATCATATCTGTGAAGACTTTTCTGTCTCCTTTAGGTGTGATCATGTGCTCTTGCCCTTGCGGGGTGCTTTACTGCATGTGTGGTATAAATTCAGTTAATGCATTGACTCAAAGGGAAATAATGTGTAACTTTTATAAATTTTACAATAGTTTCCTGTCCATCCTCCCCTCTGAAATTCTAAATTACTGTCATTATTTACCATTCATAAGTAAATATTATATTCTATATACTTAAGAGACTTGAGACTTTTTATAGTGATTAGTCAACTTTGTTAAAAGAAAACTTGTTTATAAAAAATATTTTATCATACTAAATTTGCAGTTATTTTTAATGACATCTCTACCACTGCCCCAAATTAGATGGTGAACTTTTCAAGGGTTAGGATAGAAACAGTGACCTACTCAGGTTTTGGTCTTCACTTCCAAGTACTATACATGTACCTAATATGTGCATGTGTAATATACTACATGTATCATGTGCATGTATAGTACTTGCATAGTACATGTATGTACATGTATAAGTAGAATACACATAGGTAACACAAGTACCTACATAATATATGTCTGATACATACACAAACATGTTCATTAAAGGTCTGACTAATGAGTGACTAATGAAAGTGATTGAGGTAGAATAAGGACGAGGCTGAGGTGTAGAGAAGTTAAATTCAGTCACATACATATGCTTCAAAAAAGAATGAATTGTTTGAACCATTTCTGCATCTAAGAAACATAGTCACGTTCCAAAAAAAAAATCTATATTTAACACCCAGCATTGAGGCCTCTTACTTATTATTACTACCAAGTTAAGAAAATATCATAGAACTGTGGAAATTACAGGACTGCATACCACACCAATGCATTTATTCTCATTAAAGTGAGAACAAAAAGAGAGAGAAAGGTAAATAGCATATTAAAAAGAATAACAGTTTAGTGTCTCTTTGATACTTATAGATATATTTTCTCTGTTTCTTTGCTGAATTAATATCCATGAGCAATTTCAATTTCATTACCTTTATATGACCTCAGTCTGTTAAAGGATCATCAGCTGGCCATTATTTTTGCAGTACATTGCAGTACAGTACAATAGTCCTCTGTCTAATATAGCACCCCCTCCATGCTAGAGACTATTTCCTGAAAGTTACATCTTGGCAAAACAATTTATAACTTTGTTATTCAAATGTAATTGTAGTATTTCAGAAAAAAAAAATGTGTTACTTGAGGATGCCTGAATAACAATATCTAAATGTCTTTGCAGTTAACAAGTGGGTAAGAAAAATGTCCACCATTTTTGCCAAAAGGGTTGGTAATAATGAATAAACTGTTGAAATATGTGTAACATAGTATCTTATGCATTTGCCTTCCTTGCTTCAGTACAATTAATATAATTTCAAATAGATAACTGTTTCATTGGTAACAATATTGTAGTACACCATATTTACTATTCCAAGCAGAAGTTATAATAATGCATTCTACTTTGGTGTGCCTTCTGCCTATAATTAAACTGTAGAAATTGGCACCTGAACACATATGCTATATATATTGCATAAAACAATGAAACTGGGAAACAATTATTAGGGAGTTTTCAGACTTACAATACTAAAATACGAATTACATTCTGGTATATTTACTACTCAGTTTACATGCAAAGCGTTTTGAATATGATTATTAGAGTAATAATATAATATACTGATTCTAAAACTAATTCTTACTTCAAATATAAGAGCTAATGAGTGAAAAGCTGGCTTTTGATTATGTTACATATGATGTTTCGATATTTGCATAAAATACTTATGTAAGGGTTCCCCAATATGGAAACACCATTTTTTGAAAAATTAAAAACATGTCTAAAGGTATTTTTTACATAAATTAAATTAAACACATATATCTGTTCAGTGTGGAAACTTATGGCGGTTGTTTAATTTTTTCTGAAGCTGTTCAAAACAGGGTTACTTAATATAAATACTGTACATGTAATTTTAAGTTTAATTTTCATAAGCAGGTTGGGTGGCTTAAAGTACCAAATGCCATAGAAAAGCTTATTTTAAAACATCAGTTTATATTACATAGGCAGTTTATTAGTATTGCATATTTCATTCTAAGCATTTGACAGTCTCAGGCCTTTCCCCATAATTAATAAACCAATATTAATGGGTCTGTTGGGTCTGTGGCACTTGAGAAAAATCAGAAATTGGGCTGTTTTATTAATGATCAAGTTTTGGTATAAAAACCATGCCTAATTTGATGTATATCCTCTGACAGGACTAATCCTTGCTCTAAATTAATGCAGGAAAAAAAAAAAAAAAAGAGAATCTTTGTGGAACCCACAACATCATTTTTTTCCAGCTTAGTTCACATTGCATTTTCTTTCCTAATTGTGAATATAACTATACTCCCTTAAATTGCTATTTACTATAAATGATCGTAATTAATGTACCATTTTCAGTCCTCTTTTAACATGTTAAAAAGTAAAATGTTGTTAACGCAATCCTGTCAGAAAATATTCTATGAACAAGATCAAATCATATTAATTCACTCTCAGAAGTTGGCAAATAACATAATCAAATGAATCTATACTTCTATTTTTTTTTTACATTTTGAATCAAAGATACATATGTAAAGGAAAACAACCTAATTTATCACTACCATCAACATTAATGCAAAATAATTAAATATCTATGAAAAATGAATTTTCAGCATGTCACTGACATTTTCCTTTTATATATTGATTTCTTTTCACTGGCTTGCAGGTAGTTCAAAATTAGATTTGTTCTCTCTCCTTGATCTAAATAACATCAAAATATCTAAAGCTAATTATGAGAGGCTTTCAGACTTTCAGATACCTGGAGACATAAAGACATATTGACATAAAGTTTTGTTCCTCCCATTTCTACTGCCTGTCTTCTTTTTGACATACTTTTTTTCCTGAGCTCTGTAGTTATTTTGTCTTTTTTGCAAGCCAGCGTTTCAGCTTTGCACTAACTTTACCCATTAAGTTATAAGCCACTCACCAAAACTTTATTATCTTTGGCTTACAGGTTTTCAAAAATTTCTGTGCTATCCTTCTTTCAGATATTATTGCTCCATTGAATAAAACTGCCTAAATCATGAAAGTATCTGCATGTTTTCTTTTTCACTAATGAAATGTCACATTGCAACAGGTGCCATGAATCTTCTGCCTGATCTTATACCTTGTCACATTCCACCAAGATGCTTCAAATGGAGGGTATTTTTTCTTTATAACTAAAACAATTTTTTGTGTTTTCTTATTGCCAAGTTGTCCCATTATAAGATAATTAAAACGCATTAACGTGTCTCCTATCGACAGACACTATCTTTAATGCAAACTTAGTCTTAGAAGAAAGATAATGGAACTCATAGGCATAAAAAGTAGTAGGTAATGAGTTTATAAATTATAAAATATTGTCATAGCGTTCTTTAATTTACTGTCTCCAAATTTAAGAATGAGGATAGATCCATTAAGTATTTTCAAAATTTAGAATCCATTTAAATTTTTCAAATAAATTGTTTGCTAAGTGTGAGAGATCAATGCATATTTTATTCATTAATTTATATACCAAGTGCTCCCTTAGAGCTAATAGTTCTCAGCTCTATTCTGGATACAATAAGTGGAACATTGTTGTAGACAACAAAGAGACCAGTTAGTGGGAAATTAAGCATTTCAAGCAAAAGATAATAGAGTCTTGGTTTAGGGAACTGACAATGGAGATCAAGTTAAGTGTGTAGATTCAGGATATATTTGACTATAGAATAAGACTTACCAGTGAATTGAATGTTGCAGCATGAGGAAGGTAATACCACAGTAGTAACTCTTAAGTGAACTTTTTAGTCCCTGAGATGGGGAAAATAAGGTTGTAAGGAGTAGGTTCCTCGGATTAAATTAGGTTTCCATTTTGGATATATTATTTTTGAGATACTTATTAAACATCTAAATATAGATATTAAGAAGCAGATAGATATAAGGTTCTGGAACTCAGAGGGGAAGTCAAGACACAAGATATATTTGGAGAAAATAACATTATATGAATTATTTAAAACCATGCAGAATGGTGAGATTACTTTGAATGAGAATATAGGTAAAGAAGAATAGAAGCTGAAAGAAGTAGTGGCTTCTGGTGGTATAGCAACATTTAGATACCAGCTAGAGGAACTGATGACTGAGGATAGTGTTGGTAGTAGTAACAACAGCAGTCATAGCAACAACTATGATTTATTGGGTTCTTATTCTAAACCAATCAGTATTCTAAGCATTTTACACTACTGTAGAAAACTCATTTATTTCTCATGACAACCATATGCTGTGTGTACTATTATCACTTTCATTTGGCATAAGGGGCGAGTAAGGTACAAAAAAGTAAAGTGACTTGTCTGGGTTGAAGAGTTTATTTTTCCTTGCATGTTTGTTTAATAAGAGAGCCCCAGAACACATTTGTGTGCTATTAGAAATGACCTGGTAGAGAGAATGAGAAATTGCTGATGTAGGAAAGAAAGAGAATTAACACTGAAGCCATGCCTTTGAGAATCTGAAGGAAAGAAAATTCAGAATCCAAAGCTCAAGAAAATAGGTTGGTTTTTGAGTAAATTAATGTAATTGCAGGAAAGAAGAAATTGAGCAAATGTACGGTGTATTGAGAATATGCAGTTCGTGCATGTGAAGATGAGGAGCTCCCTTTTGATTGCTTCTGTTTGTTTTTGTTACTGTTGTGTTGAAAGAGAGAATCAAAGGAGATTGATTTGTGGAGGAGAGCCTAATTATCTTGTAGGTTTTCAACTCAATACACTTACAAATTCACATCTCTGGTCGATAAAACAAATGCTTCATAAATAGTATGCACTTATATGTATCTATGGCATGAGTCATCTGTTGGCAAGGAACTGTGACTGCAGAAAGCAGGGTAAGACATGAATTAGTTAAATTCTCCAGGTGAAAGATAAAATTCTATCAAACTTAAAAATATCTCCATTTAAACCCAATGATCTTAAAAGGTTTCATGGAGGAAAATTCATTTCGGTGGACACTTTTAGAATGAGTGGGATTTTCGTGGGCAAAATTTTGAGTGAAGAGTAATCCAGATGGATGTAGCAGGGTGAGGAAAGGCATGATGAGAAGTAATAAAGCTGAATTGGCTTAAATGTAGGATGAAGAAAGTTATAATAGTGGGATATAACTCACATAGATATTAGGGACAGATTGTGAAGGGCCTTGAATATCACGCTGTGTATAGATTTATTATGTAATAAAGCAGGAGACATGGGAGGGTTTTAGCAGTAGAGTGATGAGAGAAATATATTTGGAAGTAGATAATGAGCCTCACTGTTTTGTAATTTGGAATGTATGATATTTTAATGCCACTGAACATATCTAGCTACATTTTAGGTTGACACTTTTTTTCTTTCTATTATCTTTTCTATTCCAAGCCTAGGACAACACTTGAGGACATTGCTCTTTTATACAGTTGGACAAGAATGTCCTAGGTACAGGGGTGTATTTTTGCTTGTTAAAATATAACTAAATATTTTAGCCATTTAGCATCTGTGGCACATTTCCACTCTGAAAAATGTAACGACAAAAGTGTTCTTGCCTACTAAGGAAACTCTCGATGACTGTGCTAGCAAGCTGAATAAACATTTCTATAAATGTTTAACGAGTCCCACTGGCTTAAAATAAATTTTGATTCACCTATAACAATCCAAACATAAATTTCAGTAAAACAGATATTTTCACTGCAAAACTGTTTTACCTCTTAGGATCTAACCAAATAAAATATTTATTTTGTGAAATTATGTATCACTGTAGACATTCTTCTCTTAGTGTATAGAGACCTTGTAGCTACAACTTAGATAATCATCAATAAATCTTTTTTTTTAAGTATTTAATAAACCACCTGTTACCTTTTTTGTTTCCTCTTTTAGTACCCTAATATCTAGGCATTTCAGGCAGTTAATTTTGTGTTGTAAAGGAGTTAAATTTAACATCAATGAGTAGTCAGATTCCAGTAGTCTTTTCATGAGAGGACTGTGACATGCGTGCACAAAGATATTGTCTCTCTTATCTAGTATTTTTCTTTCAGCCAATATAGCAAATGTACTGTCTTTGTGAAACTACTAACCATGCTTAATGATCCAGACAGTAAACAAAGGGAATCATCTTCTATAAACACATGATCAAAATTTAGATACTAAATGTATGATTTTAACCTAATTGATCCATGCATTTAGCAGATAGTCCTTGAATATATATTATCCATTAGGCCTCGTGGTATGTTCTGCACATAGAAATGTAAATAGTGCATAACCCTTTCCTTCAAGGGGCTTCAAGGGTCTTCTATCTCTACTAGAGAAATACATTTAAATAGTGCATAGCCGTTTCCGTCAAAGAGTTAAAGCCCTAGTGGAGGCAATAATGGAAGAAAAAACCTATGGGGTGTGTTCACCCCCTTGAATGTGAGTATTTCAAACTTTCACTTTCTGAACCATTTATTGAGCAGGTTTTGATCACCCAATCCATGTAAGGAATCTGAACTTGCTGAGTTTTGTTAAAGAGTCTTCTAAGTATTTTGTAATTATTTCATAATTATTAATGGCCAATAATAACACTTACAATGTATAAAGTCCTTATCTAAGAACCTTATGAGTGTTGTTTTATTTTCACAATTAATTTAAGTGGAAGTTAATCTTTATATTATTGTTTTATAGATAAAACTCAAGAAAAAATCATTTTGTGACATATTCAAGGTCCCACAGCTTTCAGTGGTAGAGCCATGCTTTGATGGAGCCCAAATAATTTGGCCCAGATCTCACAATTTTAGCTAATTTAATAATACTGTTTCTTTGGAAACAGAAAAGAGACAGATGCCATTCATTTTGTTATTTATGCAATAAAATGTTTAGGAAATAAATAGATGGAATGATATAATTCCCAAAAACTGTCTCCTCGTGGTTTGTCTCGATAGTATATATGCTGTTTATTTTTTCTACTGTCAAGTAAACAAGGTTATTTACAGTTGGTGGTACTGCTATTTATAATTCTGATTTTTCTACTGCGTGCAGCTCATCTTTTTGTGTATTTGTTTGTTCATTCTTAAGTCCCACATACTAAACACTGTGGTTGACCCTGTACTACCTGTATGGTGATAAAAACATGCATAAAACACATACTCTGGACTTGTTCATCACAGAATTTGGAAAGAGACACACAACTGAAAACAAGTTACTGTTCGGTCTTCCAAGTTCTTTACTAGAAGTCTCTAAAAATGTTATTAGACGATAAGAAGATAGCAATTTATGCTCAGTAAAAATGCCAGTGAAGACCTCATAGTGATGAGAACATTTATGCTGAAACTTGAAGTTTGAAAATAAGTTAAGAGGAGAAGGGAAAAGAGATAGTTCCATTGGATGTGAAATACAAGAGCTGAAATGATTGGACAAAGATTAAGTTGGCCAGGGTGAATGGAATGTAGAGTTTCAAGAGGGAATGTTGAAAGATAAGGGAAACAGAATACACTAGAGCTAAATTGGAGAAAGTTTAATTTTATCTTATAAATGTGCATTTGCAAATGTTATCATATTAAGAGATGACATTGTGAGTTTTTAATTTCAAACATTAACGTAAGGAGTCATCTGTAGGAAGAATAGACTGGAGGAGAAGGAACAAAAGGCAAATAAATACACATTCAGCAATATTTCTTCACCTGTTAGTGAGCAAGGCAGCATCCTTGCTCACTAACCCAGGGTCTGTCATAAACTTTTACCACTCTCTCCAAGCACCACCCAGTTATTGCCACCTTTGCGTAAAGTCTGCAGAAGGAGTCCCCCTTTCTCCAAGATATAAAGGCCTTTAGACATGCATTCTCTCAAATACCTATTTCCAGTAAAAAATTTCTCGGATTCTACCAATAATGCATCCTTTTTTCCCCTACCTGCCAATCAGAATTGTGTTCTTAATTTCATCAGCTCTTGGCCTCACAGAGGCCTTGCTCTAGTAAATATTATTTTCTGCAATAGGCTTATTTTTCCTCTTTTGGGACTTTTCCTCAACCTTGCATGGGACTGGACGATGCTAAAATCTAAACAAAGCAAAACAACAAAGTAAAACTCTTCCTTTGATCCCACATGCTATTCTTATCTTTGTCCTCTCAGTCTTATCTTCAAAGCAGAATCTTCCGTGTACTCCAAAGAAACTCATTTTCACCACTTTCTATCCTCCCATGGTTTTACTCATTCCAGTGCACATTGTTTTGTCTCCACCACTATACACAAAAAGAATCATGAACTATTAACCCTGAACTTCAGTGGATATTCCTCAATCACAACCTTATTTGGGCTCTCCAGGCATTTCATCTGGTTTGCTCTACTTAGAACTCCCCACTGTCCCTACTTGGTGGCATTGTTCTTTAGTTTTCCTTCCAAATGTTTCCCATACAAATTCTGCCCCAGAGTAAAGGTCTATATGGTCTTAATGATTGTGTGAATTAAGAGAAAGATCATTTGGCTGGAAGGATATTACACAGAAGTGTTTTGGAAAATGTATATTAATAGTTGGCTGGTTGTTGTGGGAGAACTCCTGATTTGTAGCATTTGTGAATTTCTATGGTGTAATTATCCCCACCAGAGCCAACTTCAAGCTACCTTTGTCAGGTGAACCAAATGACATCATTCCTGAAAATTTAACCGTCTTCCATGTGCCACTGAGAGCCATCTCCAGCATACCACTGGATTCAGAAACTTTCTAGCTACATTTCATGAAAAATCAGATTATATTTAGGACTAATTTGACATAGCAATTCTAAATGATTTCATTAGCCCCAGAATTTTATTCACTTTCCGTGTTCCCTGTCTACAAATTCAGCTATCTCGAAATACAATTTTGCGGGTAAAACTTGAGCCATTTGCACTTGTTTGAGAGGAAGTAACCTCATGAGGAAAGACCATTAACCCTAATGTTTGGTGAGGTCATAACACTTTCTTTATTATAGCAAGTAGACAGTGGCTAAACTCCTTCTTGCCTCATGCCAAACATTACAAATACTTATTGTGTAACCTAAAGGGGGATGCTTTCAGTGGTCACTGTGCCTACTTATAGCCATATTTAGGTAGTGCTATAAATGAGTTCAAATGCTGGAAGAAGCTATATTTAACAAAAGTTTTCTAACTCAGGACAGAAAACATTCAAACGTTCTCCGAATATATAGAAATTCATGAACATTCTGGCACAGATTAAGAGAAAAGATGCAGTTTTAACATTTCTTTTTGTCTTGAATATTTTAATATTACGCTTTTTAAAAATTACAGTTATACCTTAATATTCTCTCACAGTTGAGATCACATTGAAAGTATTATTTTCTCCTTATTTGTGCCAGGTTTCTTATACATGATAATCAACCATTTATCACATTAATCACTGTACCCTTCCTTCTGCACTGGGTTTTGGAGACAGTTAGTGTGGTTCACAGACAAAGATATGTGGAGTATACTTGGAGATGGTGTGGCCATCATGCATCCCTGTGCTTAACTTTCATCCAAATATTCTGGACTTGGTTCCAAGGACCGTGGGTACAGACAGTTATTGCTGCTATCACTTTAACACAATGCCAGCTATCCAGAAGAGAAGTGAAGTTCAGAATTCCTACTATAGTCCAGAGAACCAACAAAATAAAACAAACAAAAATACCCCAGGATATTTAAAAGCATAATAAGGTACTCAGCATACAAAATAAAAATCTTTTCATACTTTATGCACATAGCAATAAACAAGAAAATGTTGCTTTTATTTTATTTCGTTTGCTTTATTTATAATTATTTCAAACACTAAAGGATTTTAGAAAGTGAAAATATTTCTCCTTTTTAATCCAATCTTAGTTTTGTTTTAGATTTATATTCTTTCTGATATCTTCTTATATAAACAAAAATAAATATAACCAAATATACAATATTTTAATATGCATTGGTTCATCAAAGTAGACTATTCTGAAGCTAATCATTTTTCATTTAACACCTTACCATGGATATAATTATATAGTAGTACACATAGTATATATTATTTCTACTGTCTCATAGCATACTTCTATGTTATATTTAACCAAGTATCTGAAACTGCTATTTAAAAATTTTAAAAGGAAAGAGAAAGTTTTCTTTACATTTTCATCCAAGTTTGGATAAGTATGCAAATGACTCTGATTTGCCTCCCTTGGCTTACATGACTTCCCTGGTGTTCAGGGCAGAAAGACAGAGAATTGTAACAAGTCATTTCTCCAGAACTCCCTGGAGTGCCAGAGGCAGTTCTGCAGACATAGGACTTCTTCAGCAGATAAAGGAGGAAGGAATACTTGGAAAACGAAAACTACAGACATCCACTACAAAGTGAAACCTCTGCAAATTTAAACGAAATGAAATACATTTAAAGCATAATGCACTTTGAAAGAATACTCTAAAGCCAACTATTCCAAAGTTGTCCTTATAAGAAAAGTAACTCTGCTCAGAGTCCAATGCAGGATTACTTGCTGCATTTATTTCACGGAGTTTATTAGTATCTATCTGGAATAGTTCTTCGGAATGTCATTAGTGTTTATACGTTTTTAATTTAATATGTTATCTCCCAGGTTTCTTTTCTATAAAGAAACTACATTTCTCTTTGGAGTTAGCAATTGTGAGGAGATATTTTGAGACTGTAAAAATACCCTATTTTTCATCAAAATTAGACCCACTATTTTAACATTGACTTATGCCTGAATAGGTTATTACTATGATCTTTGACAAATGGTGGTTTTTACTAGCGCAATTACTGTTTCTTTGCTTATTCGTTGCCATTCTATTGCTATAAAGAAGACCATTTCCTTCTCTACTACTTGTTTATATGTATATTTATATCTATTAGTATTGATTGATGAATTCCTATTAATTCAAAAGGTTAATACATTGCTATCATGTATTTTGATGTTAAAATTGGATGTAACTCACTTTAAGCATCAGGGTTTTAAAAGCTTCATTTTAGCAAATATTATGCTGCATTTTTAATGAGTGTCTACATATTTTCCATCTTTACTAGAATTGTCTGGGCAGAGAGACCTTGTGTTATTTATCTCTGTATTTCCAATGTCTGACAGAATGCTTGCATAGTAGTAGTGATCAGCAAACATTTGTTGGGTGAATGGAAGGCTGCAATAGCTCTCATGTGAGTTGCTTTAATTTTAAAGGCTTTATTGAAGTAGATTGTAATATGCAGAATGGTGCAAAAGGTAATGTAGAGCTCTATTAATTATTACAAACTGAATCTTTATGTAAACACCACCTTGGTCAAGAAAAAGACTATTGCCAACAGCCCAGACACTCCCCTCATACCCTACCTATTGATATGGTTTGGCTCTGTGTCCCCACCCAAATCTCATCTGGAATTGTCATCTTCATGTGTTGAGGGAGGGACCTGGTGTGAGGTGATCAGATCATGAGAGCAGTTTATTCCATGCTGTTCTTGTGATAGTGAGTGAGTTCTCACAAGATCTGATGGTTTAAAAGTGTTTAGCAGTACTCCTCTGCCTACTCCGCTCTCCCTCACTCTCCTGTTGGTCATGTAAGACGTGCCATGCTTTACCTTCCACAGTGTTTTCTGAGACCTCTCCAGCCATGCAGAACTGTGAGTCAGTTAAACGTCTTTTCGTTATAAATTACCAAGTCTTAGGTCGTTCTTTATAGCTGTATGAATGGGCTAATACACCCATGTTTTATCTTCAAAATAAGCAAACCAAACCCAAAGAAACAAAACAAAACCCACTATCTTGAGTTCTACGTTATTAATTATTTTAGCCTGTTTTTACATCTTATATGGTAGAATCACCCAGTACTTCATGTGATTTTGTTTACCCAGTGTTACTCTTGTGACATTCATTTATATTTTTATATATTAAAAGGGGTTTGGTTATTTTTTCTTATATGTTGTTCAATTATATTAATTCCAACATTTATAGACATTTGAATTCCTTCTGTTTTTTTCATAATCATGAAATCAGCATATAAAATCAGCATATAAAATCAGCATATAATGCAGATAGGAACATTCCTATACATATCTTTTAGTGCCTATGAGCATTCACTCGTGTTGGATATGTGCCATGTGTGGAAAGACTGTATCATAATTTATACATACATATACAACATTAAGTAGAAAATGCCAAATTATCATTGTGTAAATTACAGACAGAGTATGAGAGTAGATGTTGCTCTAACTATAATTGAGAACTTTTTTTTTTTTGGTGAGGGGTCATTGGTGGATGTGTATATATGTAGTAACACAGCGCTATTTTATTCTGTATTTTCTTGATGACTAGTAAGGTTGACTACCTCTTCATATGTATATTGGCTTTTAATAATCACTTTTAATGAAGTGCTTATTTAAGTTTCTTCTTAACCAGTCTTACAATGGGTGGTAAATTCTAATAGATATCTTAAATAATATTTTTGTTTGTGATCTTTCCTATTTTATATTTGCTTTCTACTTCAATAATTTCTCCTCTTGTCTTTATTATACTATTTTACTTGCTTAGGGCTAATTTGTTGTTCCCTTTAAAACATTTGAAGATTGATGACTAGTCATTGCCTTTCAGCCTTTCTTATTTTCCAAAAACTGTCTTTAAGATTATACGTTGACCTATTTGTGATTTTACTAATATCCCACAAGATTGGATATATAGAGTTTTTAATCATCATTTAATTCAGAATGTTTTCTAATCTATTTTATGATTTCTCTTTTGACCCATGGGTTATTTAGAGTGCACTGGCCAATTTCTACAGAAATGCATATTTTATAGACATGTTTTTCTTATGAATTTCTAGTTTAATTGCACTGCAGTCTAAATAATTATTCTAAATAAATACAATTCTTTGAAATTTTATAGGCTAGTTTTAATTTAAAGAATTTATTATTATTATTATTAGACTTTAAGTTCTGGGATACATGTGCAGAACATGCAGGTTTGTTACATAGGTATACATGTCACATGATGGTTTTCTGCACCCATCAAACCGTCATCTACATTATGTATTTCTCCTAATGCTATTCCTACCCTAGCTCCCAACCCCCAACAGGCCCCGGTATGTGATGTCCCTCTCCCTCTGTCCATGTGCTGTCTCTTATACACATCTAGATGTGTATAAGAGACAGGTTTATATGTATATTTATATCTATTAGTATTGAT